>NW_010175126.1:54113-81221 GCF_000695765.1 Mesitornis unicolor
TGCTCTTAATTAGAGGAACTCTTTGCTGTTAGATTTGATGAAGACACTGTTCATCTAGGGACAGTTAACATCGGTAGGTTGATATTCATGTAAACACACAATAGTACTTCTCCACTCATTGGAGTTATATATAACTAAATCATTACTGTCTGTCTTTATTATGAGAAAAGTTCAAACACACCTTAGTTTTGCACAAAGGAGATGAAAAAAATTCTGTTGTGCCCTTTTCTTCAAGATACACAATTAAATACATAGCAAACAGTATACCTGCTGTCACTCCAAGCTTTAAAGCCTAAGCCACTCTGCTATTTCTACTTATGCTTCTATGAACTGAACACAGAAGAAATTCCCAGATAATCTTTTGCACAGCCTCAGATCCTTCAAAACTCTGCTGTTACTGTTAGAAAAGAGTGCCTTTTCCTTGTGAAATCAATGGCATTTAACAGAATTCATCCTTTGGGGCTGTTTTCAAATTATTATTTTCAAAGATACATATGTGAGTGTCACTCTAAAACACACCATCTTTCAGTTGTTAGAAAATTGCTGCTATTTCAGAGAGCAGAATCAGGCATGTAGACATCAATGTAAACAAACAGGGAAACAAAGACAGTTAATAACAAGCTATTTTAAACACTGTTAGAAGTCTCAGTTCAGTACCTGAAAGAGTAATCCTAAAAATGTGGCTGTGTACTATGGTATTTTCAGCACTAATGAGCTCCAGAAAGTCAACATCAGCCAGAATACTTTATCTATAACATGCATACATAGATCTATACGTAGATACATACACATTGTCCAACAATATACATACTCCACCTAACCCTATTCCAGTCTTCCACAAAAAGCAATCACCTATGCTAAAACTATGAAAGAACTGAGAGCGATGTCCAACAAGAAGTGCACACCTAGACAGAGCTTCATCCAAGAAACACTGCCTCTCTATCAAATAATCAGCAGAAACAAGCATTTAGCTTGCAAGCTTCTCATAACACAGACTTCATTAAATGAGTAAGTCACAACTCTTGAAAAGGGTCCATTGTCTTTTTTGCAGCCATGAAGCTGTGCCATTATTTTGGAAAATACAGCCTGCACTTACTATTTTTCTGTGGTAGTCCATTTCTGTTTTGAACCGTCTTATGACTAAAGGAGAACTCACATACAAGCTGGCACTTTTTATCAGTTCCTACTGAAACAAACTATCCCTAAAACAATACGGGAAATTTTGCTAGGAGCAATAACATGACCATCCAGAGAACTACCCTGAAAGAAAATGGCAAAGAAAAGAATGTAGCAGAAAATAAGTAACATAAACTTATAAAAGGAGATGGCACAAAGACAGATGCTCAAAGCTCAAATATTTAATTGGATTATATGCTGGCCACAGTAAAGAGCAGAACTTCCTTAAAGGGACATTTTTGCCACCGTGCACTTAGAGGCACAGGAAAATGCCTTTCCTATGGTACACCCAGCAGTATTAGCAGATTCACCTAGTAACTTCAACAGTGATTTTTGTAATTACTTTTCTGTCACGATTCATTCTCTCATCACACTAACTGTACAAATGCCTTCAGGTGGTTCTGTGGACACAGCGTGTAGGACATGACACCAGAGCACAGCAGCAGGTTTTCTCCTAAAACTCATGCACATTTCCAGAGTCAAGAATGACATTCTGGGATATTGAATTTCTTAAGCAAATATTTTTAACCATTGTGCAATATATTTTTTGTTAATAACTTGCACTTCTCTATCAATCTTGGACTAGAATCAAAGGAAAATGTTCTTAATGATATCTCTTTACAAATAAAGGTAACTTAAGTATTGAGTATCTAATCTGGAAAAATATAAAATGCAGCTTTTTCCTCTTATTCACTCACCATATCCAGCGAAGTTAAAAAATGCCCAGACCCACTGGAATCAGATCATTTATGTCTGGATAGCTATGGTAACCAGTCAAGTATGAGACACAGAAAGAAGGCCAAAGAAAACCAAAAGTCTTGAAATTAGGTGGTAAATAAGAGTTTGCAAATAAAAAAAAAAATTCTTTCTTGGAGAGAAAAAAGGAATTTTCACAATGAAGAAGTTAAACAGCATTTAAGAAAACAAACAAACAAAATACCACAGTATTACAAACTTATAAAAATTTTGGGTGCTTACCTCTGGACCCCACATTTCTCTTTGAAAGTGTACCCCAGTGAGTCACTATAGCCAATAGGCAGCAGTAACCACTGCAATGTTTTACGTGGCTATTTATTCTGCTATTCTATTTTAAAAATGCCATTAGTTATCAGTATGTCTGATTTCACATAGTCTCTACATTTCATTCATGAAAATGAAGTCACGGAGCTACATGCAGAATGCTTCATATGATGCATATTAATATCCTTGTACACAAATCCCAAAAAGAAGACACTTAACATAACTGAAAAGATTAGGGTCTGTCGTGGCCACAGTTAAGGCTTTCCATTTCCCCAGAAAGCCTTTTATTTCATAGGTAACTTCAGTGACATTATAGAATTGACTTTCAGTCTATCTTCAATTGCAGCTGACAGTGGTTAAAAAAAATGAAAATGGAGCAGCCACAGGCCACGTCTGCATTGCCAAGCCGTGCTGTGCAACAGGAGCAGATCTGCAGGTTGAAATTATTGCTGCTAAGTAACCACTGTCCACAAAGCACACAGCTCAGACCAGTGCTAATCTGCTGCTGACAATGAACTGCCACTAGTGGCACATCCCTGCAGTGACCTTCTGGGGTAGGGTGATTGGGAAGAAACTCCTTTCGGAATGCCTCAGGGCTACCCTGCAACATGAACCAAATGAAGGTAGTGGGGAATAGTCTAGAAACTCACTGCAGAAGAGGAGTACTTGTGTGAGCTGAAATGCTACCAAAATTGCACCCAGAGAAGACAACCCCTAGCCACAAAATGATCCCATCACTCCTCATCCTTAGAAAGTTAGTCCATGAGGTTTTCTACAGTCTGAGCTATTTCAGATACTGCTTGCAAGAAAGCATAAGGAGTATGTCTCACTAGAGCAAAGAAATAGAGGCCAACTAAAGCAAAAGAAAAATACTTGTTCTACTTTCGTTGTCAACTATCACTGCAAACCGTCACTTTCTGCAATGTGAGTCTGTCGGCAAGATGTGGCTGTTGATCCACTCTCATGTAATGACAGATATTTAATTAATGAAGAAAGGAGAATTATTGCTCATTACCTACTCCTGGGGAGGAAATTATGAGAAAGAGCCTAAGCACTAAGCTGTTAGTAAGAATAAGAGGGGAAAAATTATCACAGAAGTTCACTTCTACAGCCATCCATCATAGTACTTCAAATGCTCCAGCATAAGTATTATAAAGCCAATGACATTCAGAACCAAGCTTTAGCCATCAAACTCTTAGATCTACTTAATGCTGGTTTTGACCATGGGGGTTTCGCCTTCAACAGAAACAATTCCTGAACATCAGAGTATTGATTTGATCACACAGGTGAAGGATGACATGAACACAGAAGTAGGGCTCGGTGACAGACCATTGTACATTTACGGCACAGAGGTGTGAATCTTCAGACATTCCTGTGTCAGGCACATGGGTTCAAAGGAACTATATCATGCCCCTTTTGGAAAGGGATACCGAAATCTCCTGCTCAAATTTGTTGTTGTGCAAACATGGAGTAGCTCTGTATTTATAGACCCATCCACTCTTCCATCCAGGCCTACCACTCTGCCTCCCAGTAACTAGAAGTGCAAAACTAGCCTTTGACCACAGAGAGATTTCACTCAGTCTGCAAGTATTTTCTCACTTTTCTCCTCCTTAGAAGCTGTACACTATGCAGGACCCAACATCGATGTGTCAATCAAGTTGACCCTGTGAAACCAGTCCTAAAAACAGCAAGAGTCACACTGATTCATCAGGGAAGGGTCCAGGGCAACTTCTACCACATGTTTTTTCCCAGACTTAAATAAACTACTGATCTGAAAATAATTCACCTGCTAGCATTCATGCTCCATCAGAAGTTGACGTTGAAGCCCCATGGAAATTACAGAGATGGATAACAGCACCACAGCCTCACTCCAAATGTATTTCCTTGATCTCTCTGGCTTAGCTGAGACACATGATATACAGAAGCATACACAGATAATTTTTTAATGCAAAGAAAACTCTCAAATATAATTTCCAGAATCTGTTATAAATTGAAGACAGAGTTTTCAGGGTTGTGAGGGTCTGAAGAGCTTTTCTGAATACTTCAAAAATGTTCTGCTTAGACCTGATTGAGACAGCAAAATAAAAATGAACCTTGAAAGAATGTACGCTTTATAACACAATTTTATGTACATGTGCAGACATAACTAAATAAAGGTGCAGATTGGAAAAGAAACCCAATACAATCTCCCCCCTTCCCCCAAGTGTCTAGATGACCTCTTAATCTTTAGCTTGATAAGGAAATGTAAATTCTTGCTTTAAGTCTGATAGCACACTCAAACTGTATTCCAATCGGCTTAAGTTATAGAAATAAATATTTACCCACAGGGAAAAAGTCTTCACAATAGTGAGAGAAAACAGCTGGAATTTTCACGGCATTTTAAATACACATTTACCTAATACTACACTTGTTTAAGAGCTGACTCTCAGCACTTTTGAAGCTCAGGTCATGCTTCCACTTGACTTTTATGAAAACTGAAGCAGCACTTCAAATATCAAAGAAAAAAATCTGAGTACAAACAATGAGTAAGAACAAAGTCAGATTTGTAAAGTTAATGAAGCAGAAACTGAAGTTTTCTTGCACTCAAAAAAAGGGCTGTATTGCAAAATCTCGCATAGAGTGAAGTACCTCTTCTGCTTAATAAATAACAGAAATCAGACATGTATGATAGAGTTCAGTAAAATGTATTAATTTGTTCCAATTTCATGCTGCAAATGTTCAGTAAATGAGTTCTTAATATTTAAAGGAGTCATTCTGTCTACTTTCAGGAAGGGGAAGAAACTGTTTGAGTGTAAATACAAGTAACAGAACAACATCCTCAAATATATTTTGTGTTTTAAAAAACTGATTACGGAAACGTTTATCCTCAGCTTCATGAAAGAATAAGAAAACTTTGAGCTTGCATACATAATTAAATTCCAGAACTATACATATATATTCATTTTTGTAATATGCTAGAATGCTAATTTGAATACTGTAATATTCATTATTTTAATGAATAATAAATAATAATAATAATATTGTAACTCCTGCTAATTTCTATTATACTACCCTCTTTCTTTAAAAGCTGTGTTTTAAAAGGGTGTTTGAGGAGGTAATTTTCTCTTCAGAGAAAGAAAACTAAATGGAGTATTCTCTGTCTCTGACACATGCTGCTCTTACAAATGTTAATCCTCAAAAGTTCCTGCAAATGTGAGTGTGAATCTTTTTAACACAGAAGTTCAGTGTAACACTTGGTATACGTTAAGAAGATGCCACTGTCTTATCAGTTATATAGTCCCATGTTGAAACGTTTGCTTTGATGATCCCCAAGAGCAATGTTCCTCATTTAGTTATTTTTTTCCCCTGGAATCCCTTTGTTTTATTGTCTTAAACTTCCTGGTTTATGTCCTGTTGTACATATCAGCATTTAAGGTTGAAAGGAAGAAATTAAACTCTTTATTTTTCAGGCAATCCAATGCCACTACAAGAAAAGCTTTAGCATTTTTTTCACGTTCTCTTTCTTTTCCTTTGGATTTGTCTTCTTGTTCTTCAGAATTTACCAATTTAAATTTTTTAAGACTCTAACAGTAGTATTAAAATCAAGGTAAAAACTTACAAGTTAAGTATTATGAGGCCACTTAAAAAATTCTGATTAAAAATGTTCTTTATCAGGACAAAAAGATATATTTTATTTTAAATATATTTATTTTTACATACCTTACAGGAGAGCACAGACAGCCATACTGTATCAGAGGAAAGGCCCCTTCAATTTCACCTCCATAACAGCAGACAGCAAATGCCCGAGGAAAAGCATAATAACAAGACAAGTATACTGTGATGCTTCTCCAGAACTTTATCTGATGCTTTTCTGCAACAGCATCTTTTAAAAGCAGGTGGAATTATTTGTTTACCTAGAAAAATGCAGACAAGTGCAGTTTAAGTAATTTTTAAATGATCACTGGTTTGTTCAAAAACAGTAACATTATATCTTTACAAATTCTTCCAGTCAGTTGATCAGAAACAGTAAAAGTCAATTGTTGCCCTCCATTTTTCCTAACTCAGTAACAGAAAAACAGTCATTATCTCAGTAAGTCACAGGGATAAACAACATTTATCTGTTCAAACATTACAGTCCTGAAATATTTTTTCAAATCCCAGCCAAATCTGCAGCACTGAGACCCTATTCCTGCACAGAGTTGGATCCACTGGACCAGCTCATCATGCCGAATTCATATAAACTATTTTTTCCTTTAGTTTAAGGGAAAAAAATCCTTCAGCATTTTAGCTGAGCTGCAGCTAAACCGTTCTCCACTTTAACAAATTCAAATAGTAGTAGTCTACGCTGCACTGGTGCGGCCCCACCTTGAGTACTGTGTGCAGTTTTGGGCGTATCTGTGTAAGAAGGACATCAAACTATTAAAGTATGGTCAGAGCAGGGCGATCAAGATGGCAAAAGGCCTCAAGGGCAAGAATTATGAGGAATGGCTGAGATCGCTTGGTTTGTTCAGCTTGGAGAAGGCTAAGGGTGCCCTCAGTGCAGTCTTCAACTTCCTCAAGGGAGGCAGCAGAGGAGGAGGTGCTGATCTCCTCTCTGGTGACCAGTGATAGGACATGAGGAAGTGAAATGAAGCTACATCAGGGGAAGTTTAGATTGGACACCAGGACCAGGTTCTTCACCGAGACAGTGTTTGGTCAGTGGAATGGGCTCCCCAAGGGAGTGGTCACAGCACCAAGCCTGTCAAGAGTTCAAGGAGCATCAGGATACACTTAGTCACATGGTTTAGTTTTAGGTAGTCCTGCAAGGTTTATTTGATGATCCTTATGGGTCCTTTCCAACTTGAGATATTATATGATTCTATACTCTTCATAAATTTTTGGAGTTCACCAGTTAGTGCTCTCTGATCAAAGCTTTAGACAGTGTTATTGAGTTCCTGATCCATCAGACTGCATATACAGCTGTACTGTATATACTGTAAGCTATACAGCACAAGCAACTCAAATAGAAGTTATTTCGTTTGGGATCTTGGTTTCTCCAATAGTCTTCAAGGAGGTGAAGTAATCAGAACTACTGAGGCATTTAGGACAGTGAGATGTAGGCATCAACCCAACTTCTTGAATCTCACCATGCACACTTCTCCATTTTCAGTTCTACCCTGCTCCCTCAACCTTAAATATAAAACCTTAATTGTCTGTCAGTTTTACAGTGATTGTTAGCTTTTGTTCTTTAATACCCTATTAGGTTTGTTAAGTCTCCTCTTAGAGATGAGACATCCCCTGTTAAAATCAGACCATGAAAAGAGATAAGCAAATTAAGAAGCAGCCCGATACTGCAATAATCCATGTAGAGGCTGATATACTGAGTGTTTCCTCTGTGATCTACTGCACAGCCTGTACATTACTTCAGCCACTTAAAGAGTTAGCTGGATAGAAAATTTTACATGAGTCCCCATGTACAAGGTGGTCACCAAAACAGCAATGAAGATGCACGCAGGGAGTATCCAAGTAACAAAACTTGCCAGACAAAAGACAAGATTGCACAATGGTCTGCCAACCCACCTGGACACAAAAGATTACTAACAGGAGGAAGAAAACAGGATATAGAGTATCTTGGCATGGCAGAGGAGACTTCCATGCCCTTTTGGAGTGGGATTACAGCATAAAAACATAAGACATCGGCACAGAATATCCAAGAAAGAAGATGAGGCCACTTCAGTGTCACCTTCTCTCAAACAGTTCCCGATTCTATCTCCTTAACCTCAGCACTTATGAACCACCGAAAACCATAAGCCATCAGCATTAACTATAAAGGAGCTCCTTACAGTTAGTTCCATTGTACAGTATACTCACAGCTAACTTAGAATATAATTATTAAAACAGCTTTGTGTACATCATGATGATGATTGCTATGAAGAACTGACTACTAGAGCAAGATGTGCTATTAGTAAATGAACTTAAAACTGGCCCAATTTGTTAGTTTTAATATTTCTATCCCAACAATCTCCAATTCTCCAATGTCGATAAATGTCTGTGCAGTGTGCATATTTTTATATGCATAAATATCTATCTAAGTTACCTGATACATTTAGTTGCAACAGAAGCTTGATGCTCCTCAAAATACTGAACAAATGACTATGTTGCTTAATCGCAAAAGGACCAGGAAGCAGAGATACCTCACAGTAGAGAGTTCAGTAGTAAATGAAAACTTGATTTAAGAAACAGTTCACTGCGTCAAATGCATCTGGTTTTAGGTACAAACTTTGCTGGACTCTCTCTCTTCACTGCAAACCTCTTGATCTTTAGATGCTCCTCTGACTCTAACTCATTGTCATAATAGGCCTCAGCTGGAGAATGGTCTCATCCTTCTCACATGATTGGGAAGGTGTACGGTAACCAGCCCTCAAGCTACTGACAACAGGAATCTTTCCTTTAGACAATGAAAGCATGTCATTTGCATTAGCATTCATTTTTTATGATCATTGTAGTCCTTGAGATTTAGCAAAGCACACAAGACCAGATGTATAGGCAAAAGTGTGGCAAATTTTCCCTTATTCTGTGAGCTATTTCATAATTTAGTATTTACATTTTAAGAACATCCCAGAGTAATTAATTACTATTGGAGAGATAATTTGCATGCATCATCATATTTATACATCAAAAACAAAACCTAATTTGCTAAAGGATGTCTTATACAATGCATTTTGAAATGTTACAGGTACTAGAATTAATTAGATCTTGCTTAAAATCCTCAGAGTCTTTTTCTTCACACCTTTTTAAAAAAAAGTTATGATTTTTTTTCTGTCTTCCACTGGGATAAGGAAAATGCTTCAGCACTTTACAACAATCTTGTAGAGTATAAACTAGCAATAGTTGTCAAATGATGATCTGAATATTTATGATATGATGTATAGAGAGCAATTTAGAACATTTACATTGCAAATACTTGAAAATAGAAGTCAAAATAGAAATGATGCTATTTAATTAGGTCTCAATTAATTCAAACTTTGCTTAGCAGTCTGGGAGTCCTCTTTCAAGGTACCTTGATCAAGTTAATTGGATTCTGAAGAACATGACAGAAACCGCTTGGTAAAACCAGTGTTCGAAAGTTTAAAAGTTGAGGTGTTATAGGGCTGGTGAGAAAATTGGCCACTAATGAACAGTCTGCAGAGATTGAGGAGTTCAAAACATTCTGCCTAAGCAAAGCTCTTGGTTTGCTTAGCAGTGTGAGCATAGATTCAAAATTGTTTGTTTAACACTATCACAACTATTTGGTGGTTTTGATGCATTGTTAAAAACAAGTGTTAAAAGCACCACTGAAACATACCAGCCCAGTACTACTGCAGCTTACCTAAGATTTGTGCATGCAAATCCAGAAAAGCTTAAATTAATTGAGAAGTTGTGACCATTCTACCTCTTTTTTTTTAAGCCACTGCAAATTTTTAACTTAATTGCCTTCAGAGTTATTGAAATGAGTGTTTAAATTAGCTCTGCTTGTGCTGGGAAATTACAACAACTATTGCAAGAAAGTCTTCCAGAACAGTGGAGTTCTACAGAAAGCTACGATTTCTTCTTTTCCTACCTATTCCAGTCAGAAGCCCTATCCAGGCAGAGAGGACTTTTTCCATGTGCTTTAGGGTTAAGAAAAACAAGTCTCCAGGCCTTGCAAGGAAGCATGAGTACACAAGAGGAAAGCCAAATCTGTAAGATCTTGAAGATCTTCCTCAAAGTGCACTCCCATGTTTCCTTTCATACTTTATTTCTTGTCTTTGGCCTTAGTTCCCAATCCCACTATCTGTTACTCGGTGCTTACTGAGGACATTGGTAAGTGAAGTTGTGTGGCAAATGGGCACAAGTGAGGAGCACATCCCTTAGACAATCCACTGTGTATACTGATGACTATCTCTAATGTCCCTGATAGCCACTTTTTTGTTTGTCACTGCACCTGCATTTTAAATGTTCCAGTAATTAAAAATACACCTCTTTCCTCAGTAACACATGAGGAAAAGAAAGATGAAAATGTTGCAGGTCTTCCCTGGCAAGTGCATGGTGCTTAGCATAATAAGAAGTGATTGTAACAGTCCCTAAAGATAATCAAAACCAAAACCTACACATTAAAACAAACCAACCAAGAACTGTAAGCTGTAATTATTTCCCTCCTTTCCAGCTCCATTCTGTTTTCATTTAAGTGTGTTGTTCTTTGAAAGCTACTTTCAGTAGCCTGGATGATCTTTCCCTGCACTTTCAGGATTTACCATCACAAAATCCGGATATTAGTACACCTCTCTTGGAAAACGGAACAGAGAATACCAAGTTATTTAGTCACATTTGAAAAAATTATTCTTAAGGCACTTTTTTTAACTTCCTACGATTATATATGATTTACTTTTATGTGCAAGAATTAAAGCTCTCCCTAACTCAAGTGTGGCACTTCTTCCTACTCCCACCTTGCTTTCTATCCAGAGCTTCATTCAGCACAACATTCATGGATTGTCTTCTTGTTTTCATTATGATTCATCTTTGTAGAAATAATTAATAATAATTTACAGAGGAATTTAAATTGCAGTAACTGAAAAGTGGATATTGAAACCTGAAAAGTGTAGGGCTCCAAATTTTTGTTGTTGCTGTTTGTTTGTTTGTTTTTAAATGGTAAGAAGAAAACAAACACCACACTGCCTTTTTTTACCTTTTTTGACATACTATCACTGGATACACATAAAATAAATAATAAGGAATTTACCAAGAGTTAAATGGGCTTCCTAAAATCATCTCAAGTAAATACAGTTTTAAGAAGTCACAGACATATATTTATAAACACTTTAAATCATTCAGATACTTTATTTTCCTTTCATACCGTTAGTCACAGCTAAATACTGCATTAAATAATTACATGGTTTGGGCAAAAAAAGAATTTGACATAATCACCAGTGCATATATTAATATTCTAATTTTACAGATTTGTTTAGGGTATGTGCAGCATTACAGTTATAAATTAATTACACAATGGTTCATCCTTTGTGTGTTAACTACCTTCACAAGTAATCAGCCAAGAAAAGAGAAAAAAACATTAGCCGAAAAATTCATTCCACCACACTATTCTTTGATCTCTTTAAAATGTTCTGCACATTCATTAACTCTTCATTATATTTTCATGATTATATTCTGTGCATAGCTGAAAACAAATTCAGCTTCCTTCAGGCAAACATTTGCAATCTAAGAAAGTAAATTTCTGTAAACATAATCAATCTTATCCATGCAATTTTAACACACACTCTCCTCTAAAAAAGTAAAAATTCACAATACAAACCCCCTAAAGTAACATAAATTTCAGTCTATTTCACTGTTATTCATTATTCCATTCTAACTGACCATGGAAAATAATTAAGAATTTTCGCCGTATAGCACAACAGCTGTAATGGCACTGGACCAGCTTCTTCAAGGAAAGTAGTGCTGGGTGAGGTTGCCTCTATATCTCTATGAAACTACTCAAATTAGCTTTGTGTAGATTTTTTTGGTAGAATATTTGAGCATCTTCCAGCTAAAAAACAATGTGTGGGTTGTTTTTTTTTTCTATTAGCTTTTATTTTGGAAAGATTTGCTTAAACAATTATTCTATGGCATGTTGTTTTTACAATTGAAAAAAGTTCTCCTTTATATTAGAATATATTAGAATTCTCAAAATAACATGAGAAACAGCATACCATAACACTGTCATAAGTACATATGCAAATACAATTAAGAATATTCTTAAGGGATATCTAAAAATATCTCAGGTGAGGATAAAAATGGGCAAATTTTTCAAGTCTACATTAAGCATCAGGAGTTCTGGAAAGAACATTTTCCATGGTTAAGATTCTAGCTACCTACATTTCTTCAGCTTCTTTGTAACCACTCCCTAATTTCCTTGTAAGAGTGTTTGTTGTGTGTTTTTCACACATCTTCAGTCATAGGGCATTTTGGGAGGTCATGTGCAAAATTTCAGGGCTGTCAAATGAAAAAAAAAATGTATACAGCTTTTTGCCTACACAAAGTTTAGCTATTGGAGAAGTATCATCCTACATACATATTTAATTTCAATAGTTGTGCACAATGAGAGTGAGTGCTTTGAGAAAAATAAGTTAAAAAGAACATTGGACCTTGCAAGAATTTACCCTATTTAGGAAAAAGGACTTCCAAGAACTAACCAATCACAGAAAAAACCCCACAGGATTTCTAGAATGGAAGTCCCAACCGTCCAAACTACAATACACACTTGCATAAACTTTACTTGAGCAAATGCACTAAAACAGGGGTATCTTACAGCTTTTTTTTTTTTGTTGCATAGAGAATGAAGGTAGGAGAGGGAATCAGCGTCTCTAAGGAGTAAGGTGTCAAGGAGACAGAAGTTTGTCACAGCTTTCTCATATGGCTGCTACTGATAGAAACAAATTAGAGGTCAGCTTTTCACGCAGCAAGTTAACGTCCAACCAAAAGACCAAAGAAAAGTCTCAGTGTTTCTTGAATACCTTGTACTGCCAGAGCTAAAAACTTAACTAAGTGGCATCTAGACTGAAGTCCTGAAGATATTTCCTTACTCACATTATGCATAACTGCACAGCAGCCACGTTCTAGGAGGAGAAGAAGAAGAAGAAGAAGAAGAAGAGCACACAGCATATCTTTCCGTGTATCAGTACGTAGGCTGCCAACAGATCTAGGGTATAGCCTGCCTGATAGGACAGTGAAATCCTCATTTACTTAAAAACTCGAATGAACACTCTGCTAACGTATTCCATCAAAACTGTATTTCATGTATGACTGACAATTATTAGCCATTATCTACTGCAAGCATTGTTTCATCTTAATATAAAGATTCTGAAGTTAATTGGACAAAATGTAGATCCTGTAATCCATACTATTCACCTCATTAGTATTAATCCTTTCCCCAGTCCTCTGATTTAATTGCAAATGTTTGGTTCAGTGAAGCTAATATTCTTTTTGTCATTGTTCAGATAAAATCAACACAACCCTGCGAAAGATATAGATTACCAATAAAGGCTTATCCTTTTATAATTACTTTAAAGCTCATAGCAGGCAAACAAAAGTCATTATTATGCAGGCTAAACAAAATGACAAAGGATTTTCTGATGCTGAATATTCAACGAATCAATGCTGGTTAAGTTGTCTTCATAAAAACATTACAAGAGTTTATAATTTTAAGGCATTTTGGAGCATTTAGATGCTTCCAGTGTTCAGAATATTGCTCAAGTGCAAATTGAACAGCCTTTGAAAACCTTGCAGCTCAATACATTTTCCCAACTTTTTCAAAAGCCATTGTTTTCAAAGAGACTAAGCCAAAAGAAAAATTTTAACTTCTGAACCTATGACATCTGTTGAATTTCCATTTGTGATCTTAATAACACTTCTAATGTTTTTTACCAATTCAGTATTTAATACTTGCACTTCTTAATCTGATTTGTGATACTCTGAACATGTAAAATCACTGAATTAACTCAGCTGGTCAACTAATCCATTATTAAAGCTGCTCCCATTAGCTGAACTCTACTGGGAATAAGAGATTGCTCTAATAGTAAAACTAATCACCCGCAGATAATTTTCTTGAAAATGTTATAGCTCTAATCATGTAACTCCATTCTATTAAGTCCTGACACAGATATAAACAAAAAAAAAAGATTATGTTCTGTTTGTATATTTATTACATGGTCTCAGGTACTGTCTGTATGAAAAAGTACATTAATGCACAGGAGATAATGCAATTATTATTAATTTCAAGCCACTACTCAGGGATGTTTACAATGGAAAGCAAATAATATTATGAATTCCAATTTTCCCTTAGGTTATTGATATTTTCCTGACAGTAGCTATTTCTATGACAAAGATTTCTTTATTTATTTTTTTAAAGTTTCCTGGGAATACTATAGGTTGACTACTGCACAAAAGCCTCAGGAACTTATTTTTTAAATCTGCAGATGCTATTATTGTACTCTCAGCAAGTAGCCCGACTTGCTGAGGTAAGAACATGCTTGCTGGCCAAGATATTTCTTGTTTTCCAAGTGCTATCAAGGAAATAGCAACAAGTTAGTAGCAGTGGTAAGGCCTAAGTATTAGTCTTGGGGATATGCTTTGTTAATCTCATTTTACGTGATGCTGTAAAGCACGTAAAGTATGCTTGGCCAGTAAGACATACTTGTGCTGGAAACCATAGTTACACTCATTCATTCAGCCTATCCTCAAAAATCAACATAGCCACAAAAATTTATTTCCAAAATCATATGCTACCTCAGCTTTCTGCTCACTTTTCTCATGATAAGTACTGGCACCCCACTGGAAATGTGAAAATCAATTCTCATACCTTGTGTGATAAAAAACATGCTACTGTAAAGAACACACTACTACAAAAGGAGAGAATGGAAATCAAGAGGGTTTTGTGAAATAGATAAGAGCCAGTGCTAAAAAAATATACCACTGCTATCTTAAATATATGGTCAAAAAGCATCATACAAAACCCAAAAACTGGACAGAGTACCCTATTCAGATATGAAGTAATCAACTAAAAAAAGCCACAGATTGAAGGGGATCACACTTCCATAACCAGCTGGTGGTATAGTATTTCCTGGTCCATTCAAGGCCATTTAAATTGCTTCTCATAGGTGGTGTGCCTTGAGCAGATACAAGTCCAGGAAAACTGAGATCATATAGCATTTTGCCAGTAGGAAGCTAGTGATATTTTACAGCTTTGTTGATATTCAAACTCTGGAAGGAAATCTCATATGCAAAGTGATGTTTCCAGAGTGATTACTCTCAATGCGTACTATCACAGAATTAATTAGGCTAGAAAAGACCTTTGAGTTCATCAAGTCCGGCCTTTGACCTAACACTACCACATCGGCTAGACCATGGCACTAAGTGCCACATCCAGCCTTTCCTTAAACACCTCCAGGGATGGTGACTCCACCCCCTCCCTGGCCAGTCCATTCCAATGCCTGATCACCCTCTCCATGAAAAAGTGTTTTCTAATATCCAGCCTAAACCTCCCCTGGAGCATCTTCAGGTTATGCCTTCTCATCTTGTCATCAGTTGCCTGGGAGAAGAGCCCAACCCCTACCTGACTACAACCTCCCTTCAGGCAGCTGTAGAGAGTGATAGGGTCCCTCCTTGAGTCTTCTCTTCTCCATCTCTTCTATCCTCTATCCTAAAGGTCTATCTTCTAACCTAAAGGTTTTATTCAGACACTGTTCCCACGCTAACTCCAAAGGACACGTCTGCCATGTGAGGACACAGGTTCTGATTCTACTCAGTCAAAGAACTCCACAAGCATGAGCAATGTAATGAATGCAGAGACTTCACACATACACAGTGACTCAGGCACTCAGCAGCATTACAACAGTTGCTCACAATCTCAAAGGATAAAGCCACTACACTTAAAGTATTGTGAGCTTTTACTAGAGAAAGTTTTGTTTTGTTAGCTTAGTAAATGTCATAGCACAGACTTTGCTGCAAAGAGCCAAACAAGGCAAGTAGCAAAATGCAGCCAACGTACTTGGGCTGACACCACAATTCCAGAGGAGCTACACAAAGCACTAATAAAACAAAATATGCAGTTGAGTCATTATTTTCATCTGTATATCAATACAGAGAATATTCTTGCAACTCATAGTGGGCCAAGTATGTTCTGAAGCATCTGAGCTTCCAGATCAAATGCAAAATTTGGGTATTTTTCTTTGATTTACTGAATCAAATTTACTCATATTCAGTTGAATATTTTTTATATACAAATGTGTTTCCACTTAATCCTGTAGAAACATACTTGAACTTAGCAAAGCACATTCACAGAACAGGAAAGTTAAGCAATATTCAAAATAAAAGATAACTTTCCACTAGACATGTGAAAAAGATTTAACCTGAGAGTTAACAGCAAACAAAGTGCAATGTTACCATCAGAGTGGTACTTTGATTTTATATATTATGCAGTCTTATTAGAACAGCTATTGTATTTTGAAAAACATTAATGTTTAAATCAGTCCAGCTTAAACATTATCCAGAAATCTATGCCCTAAATGTTCTTGTTGAACAAAAGGGACAGAACACTAAGACAGCTCCAGCACCCACACCTCAGGACTTGGTATCTCAGCATTTGCACCACCTGAATTCACAAGTGACACCACAGGACAGTGACATCGGATTCCTCAGAAGTGCTTCTAGAGAAGAACTGGGCAAAGTGCCAGTGGTCCTCGGGATCACTCTACTACATATGCAATACATCACTATTGATCATGTTGAACTTGACACAAAATGTCTCCATTACACACAAAAGACTGTCCTAGACTATTTCTGCATCTGCAGTAACAGTTTCTACAGATTCAAGTACTCTGTGTACAGCCTGACCTATTTTGCAGCGGGAACTGCCTATGGTAGAATCTGCAAAGCGTCAGATTCTTCACCCACAATATTTATCAACACATTGATTAATCACAACAAGCATTGGTCTAGACACTGCAGAAGTCACGTCTGGGAATCTTCAGGACAGTCCAGAAGCCCTATGTGGAGACTGCTTGTAACAAGTAGTCAAATAGCTGCTTGTGACGGTGGCTGGGCTCAGTTGCTCACCTTGTCTCAAGTCAGTCCTTTACCTCCTCCAGCGCACAGCTGAGGAGCTCCTGCACTGCCCAGGGAGTTAATGACCAGGGCACTGGGTGTGCACACAGCCACAATCCTGACAATGAACTACACCACAATTATAAGACAAGCTTCAGTTTCATACTTCTCAAATTCCATAGCTCTTTCCATACACCATCTTCTGCTCCTGTGTATCAACCTGCAACTGAGTGGCACAACACAGAAAAGCTTTACATGCTGCCTTTTGATGTGCCACCAACTGTTTGCCAAGGAAGCCTTGCTACAAAAGCCCCAGTAACACGAATCTCTCCCAAATGTTTTTCTGTTGTTGTTGTTTGGTTTTCAGCAGTACTTGTGAAATGCAAGAACAGTCTTGCTTCAGAGTTCTGGTAACAGAGAGGCATTGAGGGAAATTCTTTTGACAAAACACAGCAGCCATAGCTACGTCTTAAAGAAACTTAAATGAAAATGATGTGATAGATAGCATATGCCAGTTACTAACAATGCAGTCTCAGGGACGCAGTATATATTCTTTAGAAATGTTACTTACCCCCCATATCCCCGAGACACCATAGCTTTTCAGATCCATAATTTTGGACTGTACTTTACAGAGATTGTGTGTTGCCTGGAGAGAGTTTACAGTTTAGATTGGTCACACTGGCTGTGTTTCTATTAAGGAAAATATTTATTACCTTTTAAGTGACAGCTAATGGTAAAGAACTTGTTTAATGAAAATAAGAGTGAGCTTTCAGTGTAAGTTACCATATGTTATTATGGCTGATTAAACTGACATCTTGATTTTGCATCTGTCTGGTTGGGAAGACAAGACAAATTACCAAGTACTGAGCTTTTAGGCACCACACTGACTCCTACTTGTAATACTCAAATCAGTCTCAAGGGACTTAGTGCACTCCAGCAAAGTTCAAAGGAGCTGGCACTGTTTGGAACTACAATAAAGTCCACTCTTTGTGCTATATAATGAGATCTTCTGCAAATATATTTCCTGAGGTGGTCAGAAAACTTATTTTTCCTCCCTATAAACAATCTTAACAGAAAATTCCCCTTTGAAATACTTCAACTGAAAATAAACAAAAACATTTTGTTTAAAAAAGCATTTCAGAGCAATTATTTCATTCTTCAAATTAAATCTGCATATTATTTCACCTATCTTTTGACTACAACATCTCACACAATACCCTCCACTTTTAAATCCAACCTCTATTTCATGTACTACGTGCTGTTCTCTGAGCTTAAATGAACAACCAGACAACCCTGATGACAACTGGCACTGGCCCACAGAAAACTGTCTGACAACCTGAACAACTGAATCACAAGATTTTTTTATTCCCCTCTGAAGATGCTCTAGTCAATGGAAAATAAATTCTCTATAAGGAGTGATCAAGTAGAACAGGTTGGACTTTTCTGGTCACTGCTTCCAGTAAAGAGGTCCACCTGCCACACAACCACCTCACAGGTATCTTCCAGCCCTTACCAGAACACACTGGATACAGCGCTGCTCCACGCAATCAGCAGTACGCAACCACAGTGTGCTGAACTAATGTCTCATTCACGTGACAGATCTATGCCAGCCACTCCTGGGGACAGAGCTATGCAGCCTCCTGAAGAATTCCAGCACCCAATGACTCATGGTCCTGGCTAAAAGATACCGGTGAGCCTCAAACACTAGATTGGTCTGATGGGACAGTAAACTACACACACCACCACATAGAAAAATCCTCTGATACACAAAGAGATTTGTTACTTTCTAGATAGTTTTCCCCCAGTTTGTTGTTCATTAGATGTGTTATTCGTATGACACTGAACCACCTGCTTCTCAAGGGTGCCATAGTTGCTCCTTGTTACTTTGCAAATTGAACCTGACATTTTGTTTTGCCTTACATCTCAATTTCATTGTCACTCAGACCTTTAGAAATCGTTGATGTAATACTGTAATCTATTCTCATAGTGATATTTAAATACTGTGTACTTCACTCAGATCACTGATAGTTCCCTTGAAACTCCTTGTCAATATGGATTATCAGTCATATTTTGTTTCCTATTAATTAGCTCCTATTTCTCAATATCATTCTGTAATTTAACTGACTGTTGGTCCTGTCTCACTGTAACAGGACATAATTTAAAAATAAAACTTTAAAAAAATCATTCTGTCTTAATTTTGCACCTTTTTTTCTTTTTTAAAGCAGAATTGATGCTGCAGTAACTATTAGATTTATTAATACACAACTATTTTAGCTCAGCTTTCTTGTCAGTAACTTAATGCAGTCAAACAAATGTTTTGCTGAAGATGTTCAAAAGCATCCCAAAAATTAAAAAAACCACAGCGAATAACATAAGAAACCAGGAAAATGAATAAATTAGCCTAAAATTAAAAATCAAGTTTCTAGATGTGGTTTGCCTGAAAGCCGTAGACATTTCAATGACAATGGGTAACAGAAAAAAGTTTCAGTAATCAAAGCTCAATGTGTCTTAATGTAGCACATTAGCCAGTGTTATTTTCATTCTGCTCTATTTTAACAACAATAATAACACAATTACAAAACACTTTAAGGCAAAAGGCTTGTAAATTGCTAATAACTAAATAATATATGAACTTGTTACTATCAGTGGCAACTCTAATGACTGTAAGCTTGTAGGGACCTCAATCATTAATTTGCAAGAGATTTTGTAACTTTCTTCTACAGACATTCTTTCATGCTCTGTCAGAATTGCCAAATGCTCATCTCCACAACCTTGACATTAAGCAGTGAAATACTTGCCAAAGGTTGGTGCACATATAAATGAAAGCACAAGAACCCTGTAACAAGTTTTCTCACTATAAAAAAAATGAGGCAGGGAGCAAAGCACGCAGTTGTACAGTCAATTCCTAGAGTTCATCTCAGGAATGAAATCACAAGTCAATACTCCCTAAATATTTCCTTACATTCTGTCTTTTACACTTTGCCTGAGCTGCTGCACAGTCATTCTCTGTGAGCTAAAGGACAGCCATAAAAATTGCCATGAAGGACTACTGTGCTTATGCTGTATACTTCTTGTTCCAGTACTCTTCACTGCTGGGCTTGGTGCTAGCCCATGCATCATCCATGGTTAGCCCAAGACAGAAACTACCCTCAGAAGATTTTATGAAGGATTATAAAGCACTGGAGGTATCTCCAGGTTAAGAGCCACTCCTGGAGGACACCAAAGTTAAAAATAAATCAGAAGCACGTTGATAGGCATGGATTATCACATGCAAGTTGTTTATCTGTAGTAAACAATCCACAACAAATATTTAGGACTACACTGATTATTAGTATTATTATGTATGTATTACTATGATGTATCTATGTATTAGCATTATTATTTACACAGAAGGTCTCAGTAAAATCTCAGGACTGAAGAACAGAACAAAGGTATCATCGGTATGAAACTTCGGAAATTACAGACACAAATAGTAACAGAGCTGTTTGTTTCCCTGCTTAACATTCTTTAGAACTTATTTCTTTCAGTTTTCATGGTGAAGATAGCACTGGACGTAAAATCACCTTTCCTGATAAATATTTATTATATTTCATTTCTGTAATAAAAGATAGAACAACAATATCTACTGTTCACATGCAGTCCAACTCTTTAGAAGTCCTACATTGCGCAGCAGTGCTTACTCCCACATTCCTTCCAAAAATGAACCTCAGCAGAAAGAGAAAAATGAAACAAATGTATTTTGTAAAACATCTTTGTGGGTGTTTTGTTGCCACAAAATATAAAGATTATATAGTCTCATTACTTCCATCTCAATGACAGTATATTACATTCAGTTCTAGTGCATTAGCACTGCGAGGCTTTGCAGAGCAGTCAGAAAAGCCTCCACCAAAAGCAGAAAATGTGATCTGGTCTCTGTTGCTTGTTTTGTTTGGTTTTTTTTTTTCCTAGGAAGAGATGACCACAGTATAGCCTTCTCAGCTGCTTTAAATATTTGTCAGGTAAGTCAGAGAACTTCCTTTCCTAAAAGAAAATGGAATACTTGGGTTAATTTGCTAATGCAATGGATATGATGTAACACATGGAACTCTGGTTCCCCAAATCTTATTAATTCATTCCCCAAACTTTATATCAAAATAGACAATTTAGACATCATAAATGGAAGAGTGAAGAAAAAAACCCCTATGTGCCTGTCATTTACTGTTCTCACTGAAGACTGAAAAATTGTTTTCTTAGGATTCAAATTCTCATGGCAAATAACTGTACTGTCATTTCTCATGCCGTAGGACATAATACTGAATACATTGCAAAGCAGACAGTAGTTGATCATATACTCAAGCAAAAACACCTGACAAAAACATAACAAGAGAAGCTACTGATTTCTCAAGTCACCAACATTTTTCAATAGTGCTCCTACTAGGTACAGTTTTACATTTTCAGAAACATGGTATAAACAAAAGGATTTTTCTCACACATTTTCCTTGTGCTCTGGCATCCCAAATCTAACAGAATTTTAAACATGTTTTTTATCAGAAGCCTACATGTCTGGTTAGATACCTGGCAGTACTTTCTGTTCAGCACTACTGAAAAAAGATGGTTGAGAAGTTGAATATGGAAGACAAAAGAAAAGGTGACTGATAAAGCAGTGGTTTTACGAGGTTATACAGTGCTTCCTCTAACACATTACTAGCTATTTTAATATACGTAATTGTGCTTTTAAATACCATTCCTTATTGACATTTATAGACCAGCTTAAGAGATACAGATAGGTGCATCCAACTGGTCCAGCCACTTGTCCCTCTTTTCCTTTTGGGACAGAAAACCATTGAAACAAGTTTTTTATATTTTAAATCATGCAAGATTCAGCCAATATCACCTGGATCAGGAACAAGTGGGCAGACAGGGTGCCAAGATACAAGTCTCAAGCTGGTAAAAGCTACAACAGCTTTGGGGAAGGATGGAAGGACATCAAGATTTTGGCACTTGATCTAGCAAGTCTCTTAATAATCCAAGGGATTTTTTCAGACTCTCCTGAACATGGATGCAGAAGACTGATTTATTTTTTTTTTAACCTTGCACAGGATATGCTTTAGCTCTGGGTAGATACAATACATTTATAATAGAATATTGCAGCTAGCTATTCAATTCAGTCATTTCAACCTTTCCCTTGTATCAGGCTCAATGCCAGAAGTATAACAGTGCTTGCTAAATGAGCTTATGAAACACAGATACACACTATCAGGTTTAAAAAAAAGAGAGATAAATAATCCAAACACAAAACATTGCTGATCAGATTGCTGATAAACTCAGTCAGACTGAATATCTTAATTCACATGTACTCCCATTATCTGTACTGTTTGACACTATCAGTCAGTCTAGAGAAATTCCATTCTAATATCATGTTAGTGCTTGCCAATTACTAAGTGGCCACTAATGTCAGCCCCTCCAAGCATTGACTGAAAACTTACAAAAACATTGGCAAAGCAACAGTTCGGAAGACAACTGTTCCACAGAGCAGCACACAAAAATCTGCATGGCTGGCCCAAAGCAGCTGCTTTGTAGATTGAGATGAAATTGCCTCTTCTATATTGGATGAATTCTTGGCTCATACAACATTAAGTCTACAGCATGGAACAGCTACTAAAGTGTTGCTGAAACAACACCAAAGCACATTTATTACCATGGACAACACTAGGAGACCCAGCCTGAACAGTTAACAGCTTAACTCTGAGGAGCTAAACAGTGTATTTAGGATGGCTGCAATGTACAAGAAATGTGCAGCGTTTGTGGCCATCTCTCTTGATTTTATCAAAAGAACTTTGTGATACTCGGTATTCACCTCAGATTCATGGCCTCCAAAAGCATGTGATTCCATCAGGTATCTTTCCTTAGATGAGATAAACTTTAAAATATGATCCAGTTTTCACATAGACTTTGAAACCAAAAGACAAAGGAAACTCTCAGAACTGGCAATATTAACAGCAATCACATGTGTCAGTTTGTACAAGCACTAAGCAGGAGGCTGGGAGAAGAGGATTTCAGTTTTAGTTAGCGCCTGTCTTAATAGCTGTCCATTTGTGAAACTGTAATTTCTTTTCAATTATTTCAGTGAACAGGCTTTCTTAAAATGTGTTGATCCTTAACGGTATTTAATTAACTAATAATAAGAGCTGTTACAAGCAATCAAACAGATAAATACATTTCTTCAACAATTTATCACTTGGATTAATGCTCAGCTTCTTTGAAATATTTGCATGAGTCTCCAGGCTTCATCTTTTACTCAAATCCTGCAGCAAGCTGCACCCTGTCTGAAATTTGGTACTTTAGCTGCAGCTTCAATTTTTCCGTCTTTCCCCGAATAAACCCATAAAGAGAGCAAAACAGTGAAACTGCCGGGAACTCTGCAACTGAAAGACTCAAATTTGCAAACTGATTTGTAAACAACCACAACACAAAGCAGACGTTAATTTATTGGTGCACTGTAAACTTCTGGCTACTTTATCAGCCCAGGCAGTGTGCTGCGTGGAAAGCACCTGGAAGGAACGAGTCAGGGAGAGGTCACTGCCCAAGCTGCAGCTCATTTCCACTGCACAGTCTGCAGCTCCGCACAACCACTGGCTCTAACCATCACACATCAGGCACTCTGACAAGCATTCCCCATGTCTGTCTTTCCCAGCCAAATGTGACAAACAACAGGCATTAATACAGATTTGAAGAGCCTTAGAACCAATCTAGTTCAACTGATTCACAATATTTGATTAGACTGTAAATTCGTTTCTGCTGCATCTGCAGACCTGAACCACCACCATTACTGTTGTCAGGCAGGAGAAAATCCACTCATTTGAATCTGCGTTGGCATCTTTGTTTGGAGCACTTACAGGCACCCAAGTGCCTTTTGGCAGTTTTGCAGGCATGGTGCTGCTTTAATTCCTTCAGTTTCTGAAAATCATTATCATAATATGTCCATCAGGGACAACATATTTTGCCATTTTCAACCAGACACAAGGGGAGGAGAGCACTGTGCGGAGAAGAGAAGACTGAGACTACAGTCACTGTGTTCTCCCCAGTGCTTTCTCACAATCATCTCTATCAAGCTCCACTGCTCAAACAGCAGTGTCTTGGCAATACAGGCCAACCAGACTCCTTGCTGTACCTCATCTGAGAGCCAGCAAGGCTTCAGTACAATTTCTTCAGAGTCCTTCAGCTATCAAAATTTCAGCAAGCCTCCAAACACAGTCACTGCGACTGGCAGGGGAACCCATTTCCTGTGCTCCTCAGGCTTCTGTGCATTCTGCAGTAAGCAGCAAGAGCCCTCACTCCCAGACTGGCACATCAAGGTTGGAGCTGTTCTCTTGATTAACATTACACTTAAGCAACAAAATTCTTAATACAACACTACTAATATAGCCTAGGGACTCTATATGACAGTCAATTGTCTCAAAGATATTAAATCTGTACAGGCATGACGGAAAAAGACAACAGAAAATGGACAAGCTGTTAAAAGACTTTTCCTGACCCTAAGATGCCAAGACCATCTGCTTTGCTATAACTTCTGCTCTCCTTGTCCTTTTTGCTACACTACTGCAACCAAACAATCTCTTGTATAGGGTACATCTTTGTGGTTAGAAAAGCTGCAAACCTAGCATTCTCTTAACCCAGCAAGTCTGCTTCTCAGGACAAGGACAAGTGCCCATTTCCCAGCTTTGGGAAAAACTTACTTCTCTTTTTTGATGAAGAAAGTATTTTCTGTGACCCTCCAAGGCTGCATGGCTATCAGAAGCTATTTTTACTCAATCACGTAGCACGACAGGTTTCCATTGTTGAGAAAAGAAAACAGGGAAGTTCAAATGGCATTTACAGCTGCCTCGAGCAGCGCGCGAAGGGGATCTGTAGGAACCTCCAGGCTGGCTTTATGCCTCACCTCCTCAGAAGGTGGAGGAAGAAGCCAGAAAGGAGGCTGTACCCGGTGGCTGCTGTGTAAAGCATCTTCACCACAATCCTAGCCCAACAGCAGCAGCTAGCATCGCTCAAATGTTTAAACACAGAAAAGCAGAAAGCTTAATACAACTTTTTCAGCTGATAAACGCGATCACAATTTCTCAACAGAAAATTCAGATCCATGACTTCTTAAAAGTACAGAATATACTTTTTTTCCCAGCCTATAATGCTGTATCAGACTTACCTCATGAAGACACAGAGAACACATTACTATTCAGGAACCCAGATGAAAAAAGTTTTGGTACTCCCAAATCTGTTTCTACATCAGTGTCATGGATTAAAATAAACGAAAGTTATTAATAATTTGCAAACGCATACAATTGAAGTTAATTTTCTTTTTAGAATAGCAGTGTATCTTGTATAGCCTGTAAGATGACAAAAAAGAAATGCATACATTTTTGACCTGGGGTTTAATTTTATACATTTAAGCACAATTTGCTGGCTTACAACACTAGTTGGGCTAGAGCAAATATTGCATTTTAAAACTTTATAGAACTAATTTATAGTGTAGGGCAGGCACATACTTGATCCTCTGGCAGCAAAATTTTATGTTTCCATTTCAGCCATACTGCCTAACACAATAATATCAGGCCAGCAAATCTTAAATATAAGTTAAGCTAACATGATCCATTGCCTTATAAAGCAAGAGTACCCTGTGGAGTCATGCTGAATATGCCAAGTGATTTTTCAAAATTTAATCATCCTAAATGTCAGATAAAGGTGGTTTGCTGTCATTCTTTAAAACCATGGGAAAAAAACCAAGTATGCCTTCAAGTTATACAAGAAAACTGTTCAAAAATAGCTGTGTTAAAATATCAATCTGCTGTTTGCTAACTGTAAGGAAGGAAATATTGAAGTCTTTTATTGCAAAATAAAGAATTGCATATTTTTTCCAATAAAGATCACCAGCTTCCATATCAATATAGATATTACTGTTTCCTTCCAAGGTCAATTTCCCTTTTGATGTTGCCTCTACAGTAGATGTTGTACAATGACAGCAATGACATTCTGACAAAAAATTTTAGTATGCTTCAAATCAAATTTTTTTAACTTTAACTGTTGAGTTGATCAAATAAACAAGTTGGAAAGTTTCATAAGCATGCTCTTTACCAACCTCAGCCACAGAATAGGACAGTTATGAAGACTGTTCACTAGAAGGTTGCACAAGGATATTGACATCACTGGGTGGCTGAGTAGACGGTAGGAATTGAATTATACTGATGAATTTGAGTATTTATAAAATGAATTATAACAGATATTTAAAATGCCTCCCCAAAAGGCCTATTTATTTTGGGGGGGGGGGGGGGGGGGGGGGGTTGGCTTCCCCCAAAAGGCTTTTTTTTTTTGGGGGGGGGGGGGAGGGAAGGAGTTTGGTTCCCAATTACTTTTTACAATTTCACTTTTAGAAAGGCTGAATATCATTATAAAAAATCAAGTGACATAAACAACCAGCATATCATAACTATTGACACTAAAACTTCTCGGAAAGAAATGAGAAAGAAGTGTTATGGTTAAGTAAATTATTAAATTAACAATTTGTTTATACTGTGAAGAAAAGGCACAATCTATGTCTATGCTATGGATAGCATAGATCCATCTATGGATCTAGCATCTATGGACACTGTCTATGGATAGCGTCTACGGATTTTAAACCATCTATTCTCTTTCCTATTTATACTAACATCATATATAGAGTACTTCTCCACATTTAGGGTTCATACACTACCACATAGATCAAACCTTTCTGTAAAGTGTCATATGCCCTGCAACACATAGGATTTAATTTTAGGAGGATGTCAGGCTTGCAATAAGCTTAGAGCTATAATCTAATCTTTTAAAATCTGTAACCTTGCTTGGTAATTTACAGATACAAATGAAATGTTCATAATGAGACATGATCAAATTCAAGCAGAACTCCTATAAATGAGGCTTTGATGGAAAAGCACAGCAGACATCAGGATTGCTGTATCCTGTTTACTACACACTATCTTGCATTCAGGAACAGTGGAATGTAGTGGGCTTGGTTTTTAAAAACAAACAAACAAAAAAACCCTCCCCCCCAAAAAAAGAAGAAAGAAAAACCCCAACAAAACCTTAAGGGAACAAAGATAATGTCAAATATCTATTTGCCTATTATATTTTCGTTTTGTTCATAATCTTTGTAATCCACCAATATAAAATATAGATCCCATACTGCCAGGACCACTGTGATGGGGAGCATGAAAGTCTTTGTTTAGTCATTAAAATGTACTTTCCTCCATCGCACATGTTTTCCTGTGTGTGATACAGCCATGCTTTTTAGGAATAAGGCTTATCATTTCTATAGCAAATCACTGGTTATTTAGATCT
>NW_010175126.1:81240-86114 GCF_000695765.1 Mesitornis unicolor
TATTCTTTGCCCCAAGAGACACAAATTATGCTTACAACAAGGCCTAAAGTAACGCTATAAACAAGTGAAGACAAATATCTCACATCAATGAAACTCAACCAGAAGAGGCCTCCAGTGAGCAACTAAGAAACTACTGCCATTACTCATCATCTCTGTATTTGATGACTATGAGAAAGATGTAAAAGGTAGCTCTAAAAACTTGGTGACATACACTCTAGAAAATCTTTTACTCATCTTGAAAGAAGAGAGACTCCAACCCATCAAGGTGAAGAGCAGTATGAGTAGCCACTTAATCATATTTACTATTTCCTATAACTTCATCTAAGTAGCAAGCAGTGCCTTTGAAGCATTGTGCTTCTGCATTATTACTTCAATAGCTCTAGGCAACGGATCAGAGAAACAGTATAGCCTAACATAAAGAGCCAAGATGCTCTAGTTTCCACTCTATATATTCAGATACTTCATTTATTTAATCAAACTACTTTAATAATGTGGCTTATATACAACAGATACTATCCAAAAAACTACTTCACTTTTTCTAAAGTGTTATGCTGCATGCATGTTTTAAAGTTAATTCAAAATTTGCTTGAGTGGGACATAATGCATACCTTACAATAATTCGTAAGGTGAAACATTCATTACAGTTTACAGCAGCTGCTACTAGAATGGCCAAGAAATAATTGAGTAATTATTCTGGACAAATGAAAGGCAAATTTTTCATGGGAAACAAAAAAAAATATTAAACAATATATTGTCCATTTTGTTCAATTACCTTTTGCCATCTTTCAGGCAACTTCATGATTCCGCAATCAAAAATGTTCTTCTCTTTTTTTGGTAAAATAAAAACCAGTTCCAAGAATGATTTTATATCCTCATCAGCAGTGAAGTTTTTACCATTCAAGATGCTTTATAAAGAACAAAACAATTGGTAGTCTGTTGTTGCCAGCCCTGGTGAATCTGGTGGATGTGGTAACACATTCTATCCAAGCTACAACAATTTTTGATGAGTGACCAAACTTGTATGTGGTCTAGTGTTATCATGGAGAAACACTACACCTTTGTGATGCACCAGTTCTGGGTGCTTCTGTCTGATGGCATTTAATTTACCCAGTTGACAACAGTACACACCCGAATTAATGGTTTGCTTCCTTGTAAGCAATGCAAAATACACAATACCTCTGAAATTCCACCAGACTGACAGCATAACCTCCCTTTGGTGAAGATCTGCTTTTGAAGTGCTTTGAGCTGGTTCATTAGGCTTGTTCCATGATCTTTCTCATTTGTTGTTGCTGTAGATGGTCCATTTTTCATTGCCTGTTATCATACATTTCAAAAGTGGATCACTTTCTTCACATTTCAAGAAGAGAATTGCAAATGTCAACATGCTTAGCGAGATGAATTTCTTTGAGCTCATGTGGTACCCAAATATTGAGCTTCCTAACATAACAT
Source organism: Mesitornis unicolor (assembly GCF_000695765.1). NCBI lineage: Eukaryota > Metazoa > Chordata > Aves > Mesitornithiformes > Mesitornithidae > Mesitornis > Mesitornis unicolor. The sequence goes on from NW_010175126.1 coordinate 82,690, forward strand.
TGTTTTAAATTGTTTTCAACGCTCAATTTTCATATGTTGAGATTATCAGCAATCTCTTGTGACGTTAAATGCCAACTGGAGTCAATCAATGACTTTATTTTGTTGTTGCCAACTTCGATTGGCTTTCCTGAGCATGATGCATCTTTAACATAAAAGTCTCCAGACCACAAACCAATTCTGACACTGCTGTAGTTTAAAGGCATCTTCACCATACACATCATATAGCATTTTAAGGCTTGCACAGTGTTTTTTCATTTTGAGAAATAATACAGCAAAATATGACAAAAATGTTCTCTTTGATTTTCTACTTTGAAATCTACACCAAATAAATAATTGTTAACAGAATCATGCACGTTCTGTATTTAAAACAAGCTTGAACTCTCAGCTGTCAAGTTACATAATGAATTTGGGGTTTAAAATGAAGTTAGTTACATTTCAAGACATGTATGTCCTTCTACTAAAACAAAACAACAGAATCATTTTTTGGCCAACCCAGTATGGCTGTGGAGGGAATCACCCTCGTGCTGGACTGCAGAGTGCAGAGCCTGGCTAGGATGTGCCCGCGGTGTGTGGGCAACCCAGAGACTGTCAGCAACCAGCATAATTTTGAGTGGCCATACTCCAGCCTCTGTAGAGATGCAAACAATCTATGAAAGGAGGAAATACTACACCAACCTGAAGATAGTGCCTGCTCTTATTTTATCCACTTTTCTTATTTTTCTTTTTCATCTTTTTCAAAGATGACTGGAATGTTCCCCAACGTGCCTAAAGCCATTCCCTTTGGTCAATACCCTGTCTTGTACACATACACTCAACACTCCAATAACATTTAAAAAACCTGGATAGTTATTTCTGTATTTTCTTTAGCAAAAATAGGTAAAAGTACGTAATTGTCACATTGTAAAAGTCACTGCCTTTTTGACAATTCACCAAGGGAACATAGAGGTCCAGAGGATGAGAAAAAAAATTAAAAAAGCCAAGAAATAGATTCTTAGAGGCTGTCAACTGCCAGAATAAGCATTTTACTCTGCATAAAAAAGAGTTCATGCTTGACTGCATCTTCTACTAAATCTACAAATTATTTGTCAGTTTATCTTTTTAAAAATTACATTCTTAATTTACTTTATTGCAGCTACACCACTTCTGAAATGGATTTACTTGTCCTAATCACTTGTGTCCATATAGCTTATCATCTCCATCAATTTTATTTTTGTTCTATTGAAATTCCTCCCACATTTTCTCATTTAAGACAAGAGATACCAGAAACACAAAATGGATTAAATACAGGTGTATCTCAGTGACTCTGACTTCAGATTTCCAATGTCACAATTTATTTTTAAGTGTTTCATTCACATTTGGCCAGTTAGTCCATGCTACTCATTCAACTTTGGTGACCAGCAGACTCTGATTCACAAGTTTATCATTCTCATTTGATTACTGTATGGTAATGCATTTACTCACAAGGTAGCAAACCTATGTGATTACTATTTGTAAAGAAAACACTCCTACCAGTCACAAACGAGCTGACCAGCAACAGATTAGAAGCATTACAAATGACAGCACAAGTAAGCAAGATCAAACATTTCTACAGTTAATTACATTTTTACCAGTACACAGTGGAGATAGAATAGGAAATATTTCTGACAAAATATTTACATTATTAACTCATCCCACCAGACACTACCCAAGTTTTATCTGGCCTTTGCCTTAAGCTTTTCTATACAAGTCTGTGAGCCAAGCAACAGGACACTGAATAAATAACACTGCAAATGGGTGTCAGTCATTTACACCCAACCGAGTAAAAGGAAAGGTAAGAGTCTCTAAAAGACAGACCACAACAAAGAGCAGGAGGAAAACGCTCTAGGAATGCAAGACATAGAAGACAATTATTAAAATCATGGAAGCAATCACATACATTTCTTGTCTTTTGAAGCTAGAAAGGATATAAGGTATGATTACATTTCAGGTTTATTAATAAGCATAGCATAAATTAACTGAAGCTGGAGCCCAGTTTTTCCCAGAAATTCAAAGCAAGGCAAAAAGTTAATGAAGGACTGGCAAGAACTTGCCCAACAAACACAAAAAACAACGTACATGTTAAGTACTTACTTTATCTTAAAACATAAAACAAACATATGTTTTCAAAAGGTTAGTGAGAGGGTCTTAAAATACAAAAAAATAATAAAAAAATAAATAGGAGTGACACAAAGCAGAAAGAGTAAGTCATGTCTCATATTTTTACTACCTCTAATGTATGGAAGATCTAGAACTAAGAAAAAGATATAGTTCTAAAACCTCTAAAGGTTCACAAAAGCAACTATGATTTGAGATTTTGCTTACATTAAAAACACGCAGTTTTCTTTAGACTATAAAACTTAATTGCTAGAAGTTTTGTTTTTCTCGACTGAAAGGACCTCTTCACATGAGGAGTCAATCAGCTTCCTTGATTGATGCAATCTGCAGCTCAAAGCCAGGAAGAATCATTCCCTCTGGGGTAGGTGATCACATTCTCAACTACTTCGTCAAGAAACTTCAGATATTCCAGGGCTTTCCAGCTTATAAACCATTCAGCAAGGTAACCTTCTGGGATTTCTTACTTACAGCTTAATCAGTGGAATGAAGTCTGTGATGACAGGGCATAGCTTCACCTGGGACAAATTCCTACAATATCACAAGTGCTTTAGATATCTAGTGCACTTTGGAATTTTTTATTTTTTTTTTTTTTACAATTATTAACAGTAATACTGCTATTGCTGCAAAGGAGAATGTCAGTAAAAATTAATATTTGTGGGTTTTTTCCCCAAAGTCAAGCAAGCTACAAGTCATAGAAAAGAGACAGATCGTAGATTCTTCCTCCTTGCAGATATTCAAAAGCTGTGCTCTTGGTTGGTCCCACTTGAGCATGAGAGGTGAATGAGATGACTTCCAGAGGTCCCCTTTAAACCTCAACCATTCTGTGACTCTGTGTCTTGGTTTAGTGGGACAGAATTTTAGAGCCAGTTTTCTACTGAGGAAAGCTGCAATTTTGAAAGGTCTATATCACACTATTTTATGGGAACAAAGTGATAAAATTTTGTTATAGGTTTCAGCTAATACTGGTATGCAAGTTGCCATAGTGCTCAAGGTCTTCAAGGTCTTGAGATAAACAGATGCAGAGGCTAGGAGGAGCAGACACCCAGAACAGTCAACCCCAAGGTGACCCCAGGCTGACCAATTAATACTATTCATACCATAAACATCACATTCACTATAAACTGGGGAGTTTGCTGGGGATGCTCCTTCTCTTCCTTCTTCCCTCTTCCATGGCTGACATCTTGAGAGGGACTTGTTTACCATCCTAACCCTGAGGCCTACTCCCTCCACAGTATTGACTGACTAGAACGTCATGTACTTTACATTGTTATTAATATTAGGTTTTATTATTA
>NW_010175127.1:0-50118 GCF_000695765.1 Mesitornis unicolor
GAGGAAGGGAGGAAGGGAGGAAGGAAGGAAAAGAGGAAGGAAGGAAGGAAGAGAGGAAGGAAGGAAGGAAGGAAGGAAGGAAGGAAGGAAGGAAGGAAGGAAGGAAGGAAGGAAGGAAGGAAGGAAGGAAGGAAGGAAGGAAATTTGCACAAGATTCACCAAACTGTTTAAACTCTGGTTATATTCTGTATGTACTGAGTTCTTCACGCAAATGGCAGTTCATGCATATCTCATCCTTTATACAGTTGTTCTCTTAGCTTATAACTCATCCTCACCTGGGGAGGGGAATCAGGAAAAGGAAAGGAGACCCATGAGTTGATATAGAAGCAGATTTAATAAAATAATAATAAGAAAAAAACCAGTATTATTAACAGTATTAATATAAAGTACATCAAGTTATGCTCAACCAATACAGTGGAAGAGTAGGCCTCAGGAGTAGAACAGCAGATGAGTCCCTCCTGGGACGGCAGCGATCAAAGGAGAGCCATCCCCAGCAAACTCCACAATTTATAGTAAGCATGATGTTTATGGTATGGATAATTTTCATTGGCTAGTTTGGGGCCATTAGAAAAAGACATTGGGGTCATTAGAAAAGACACCCCAAAACCCAAATACCAAATCCCTCAGGTGATGGCTTTGCTCATGTCATGAAAATGAACAAGTTAGAAGTGTTCAGAAAAAAAACCTGCAAACAATCCCTTCTAAGCTTTGGGGGGGAAATCTTATGGGGCTTTTCCTCCTTCTCCTTCTAGAATGTATGAAGTGACAATGCCCTGACTCATGTGACTGTTCAGAAGAGCAGCAAATGACGTCAGGATGTGCATGTCTCTGCTCAGGCCAAGGGGAGTAAGGTATGAAAAAGGAGCTTGTGCCACTGAAGGGCTCAGCTCCAGCACCATTAGTCAGGTATATTTGTGACTGATCTGTAAAGAAAAAATACATATATATTTGTTCACATGCTCATGTACCAATATTCAGTAGCCAGCAAAAATAAAGACAATGGCAGAAAAAGGAGACCAAATTTCATTGTCATTTGACAAATGAAAACAAATTGAATTAATTATTTCTTGAAAGTAACTTAGGTTTTCACTCAGAAGTCAGCAAGAAACAACTTGACTTAACCATGAAATAAAACTAGAAGGTGTGATCTACTTTCTGCCACACTGACTTGCACAAAACAATTTCATTTCGAGCACTGCCTTTGGAAGGAAACCCAAAATGGTTCTCCCAATTTGTTCTTTTTTCCTGCCAAGCCTTTGGCTTTCATTTTGAAGACTGAAGATGTTTGGCTCCACTCTGAGGACAGTTAGTGTAGCTTCATGGCATTAGTGCAGCTACTCTGTTGGTATAAGAAAATGAGGGAAAGCACTAGATAACAAACACTTGGTTTGAGGCAACTGTCAGGGCAAGGGAAAAGGAAATTAATATAGGAGCAATTACATCATTTTAATTAACTATCACAGCAATTTAAATATCTGGTTCAGATCTCACTTTCCTTCCCTTTTTTTCTCCATGATCTCAGTCCTTATCTTGTTGGCTTTTTCTGCTGGTGCCCATAGTGACACGCAGACTTCCAGAAGACTTTGCAGAACACTAACCTCATTTAGCCGATGCAAATGCCCAGCATTGTTCCAGGGATGGAAGAGGCCTGCTGCTGCAAAACTGCTCTGTTTATTTCAGGAAACTCATTGTTTCAATAAGCAACTTACTCGTCTGACCATTCTGCTCCTTGTTTCAGGATGTCAGTCAGTGTCAAAGAACTGGAAGTGGTGGGAAGAGAGGAAAGCTTATAGACTCACTGAGTTACATCGCAGCTCAACATAACTATTGATGTTCCCAGCCAAGCCAAGCAACAAACAGAAACTAATTAAGAGTAGCTTACCCATGCAGCAGTATTTAAAATCTCACCCAGTTCTCTCTAAGGCAAAAATCTCCTTCGTTCCCGGCTCAGTAACAAGCCGCTCATGTGAAAATGTAAGCTGACATGTTCTTTTACATCGTAAAGTGGTCATAAGAAAACACACATTTTTCAGTGCCATTCAGAATCCCAGAAGGACACACTGTGTATGCAGTCAATCTAAAAAAGGACAGAGTCCCAAAAGCTCCGAGCCAGACTCCAACTGTAGCCCTTACAAGTAGGTTTACCAAACAACTTCTGATTTTTTTCCCCTTTCCTTGGTGCCTAAATGGGAATCAACCCATTTGGGTAGCTCTGACTAAGTAAAAAAATAACTGTTTTAAAAGATCTGTCCTTGCTATACAGTTTTCCTATCAAGGACAGTGACTAGACACAAAATTTGCTTTTGCAAATAATAGTTTTGTGTTTCTGTATGACCTGCTGATCCTGACCAGAGAGATTAACTGCACCTTCGGGATTTAGACACAATGTGAGTCTGTACATGCACATATAACCTTATATTGTCATATTCCATTTCTCTGTTTTCATAATAGGTTGATAGTTCTGGATGGTCTCAGGGAAGTCACAGCAAAGATACACTTTGATTTAGATATTGTTTAGAACACATACACACATATATTATATAAAATTATTATACATATATATGTATTATAAAACATATATACATGTATATACATATATATGCGTATGTACATACATATGTACATTTCTTTCCAGTCCTGAAATCAAAGCTCCTGTGCTACTAAGCTCTTCTACTCTCTGACAGTGACATTGTACTTTTGCCGGCTGAAGTCCATCACTTAGGAGTGCAAAGACATTCCTCATTTTAGCCCAATACATCCATGCCAACAAGCAGACCCTTGTAAATACAATCTATCTCTCCCTCTTCCCAAAACTGTGTCGTTTGAGCAATATAGCAAATGTATTTATGGAGGTAATAAAATATACCAAAGGACAAATTTTACTAATACGAGCCATGTCTCTAGCAAGAGGCTTTCAGGCACAGTAAGGCTTTGCAGCAGTAGTCAGCAGCTGCTGAGCAGGAGCATCTAGTGCCATGGCCTCTACCACAGAACGGCTGCTTTCTGCCTGAAGCTACAGAAGAGCTCCAAGGTCTTCTCAAACAGGCTGTTGATTTCAGCAGTACCAAATGTTAACAACCTCCTGCTGTGGCTGCAACTGGAGTGATGAAACCTGCAGTTTGAAGGATTGTCTTCTCAAAGCAGCACCAGCAAAAGAAGGAAGGGTAAAATTGAAGCTGGGACCTTCCAGGGGCTTCTGGGAGCCCCTCAGTGCACTGGTAATGATTTTCAGGCTATGCTGAGAGCATTGCAAAGAGCAATGGATGCTGTATAGGTTAAAATATATTTCTAAATAAGTGAAATAAGAAGTGACATAAAGTACCTTTGACATTTGGTTGGTTCTTCCAGACCTTCTGGAGCTTTATTTCATATCCCCTGCAGCCTCCATGTGTTGCAGAGTGGGAGCTCTAGGCGGGCTCCCACTTCCCTGCACTCACAACAGTCAGAATATGTTTCTCTAATGGAAGATTTCTGTTAAAAGGATAACAATTAGGAGTTTTTTCCCTGCAACACTACTTAGTTGTCCCAAATACATATCCAAAATCTTCCATGCACTGTCCAAATATAGCCAGCAATAGCAGAATAGAGTCAGCTTTAGGGCAAAGAAAAGGACAAAACCACTGGGGAAAGACTCTTTTGGAAACCATTTCATTCTCAGTTCAGTCCAAATGACACCAATAATTGCACATAAAAGCTATCAGTCAAGTGACAAACTGACAATTTACAAGTAGAAATATCCACTGTGTGTAAGTATCTATTGTTCCTCTGTGTACTCTTGAATTTTAGGATTTTGTGTATTAAATGGCCACATAGCCAACTGTCTTTCAGATTGGTCATTTTATTTCAGTGGGACTTTGGCAGTGATTTTATCATCGTGACAACACTCATGTTGAAAACAGGATCCCATTTTTCTCTGGCACATGATGCACCTTTCTTACACCTCATCTGGGAGAAAGGCTGAGTAAGGATCTGTAGTTCAAGGGAGTCTTCCCATTTCTTACCTTTCATACAAAGTTAGAACAGGCAGTGAATGCCACTGCAGCCTGCAGAGCAACAGAAGTACATGAAGCTCAGTCAGGAATCTGTCCAACATCATGGCAGACTTTGTTCCACCAAAGTATATAATCTGCTTTACTAGATAGTGATTCCAAGTTTTTATTTAATTAGTATGAATATATAATAGGGCAATTAATTTTAGTAAAAATATTTAATGGAAAATTGGTAATTCAAACAAAAAAAATAATCCTGTAGTAACTTCTTATGAAGTATTTTCAATTATTAACATTATAAAAATGTCAAGAAAATCCATCAATTTACAAACATAGGCTTCTTATTACCAGCCAAAATGAATTTAGTGGATTCACCAAAAGTCTGAATAGTGTCTATTGTTCAGAGCTAATTTAAACCATCCTGTGCAGTTTCAGAAATTTAAATACCATTGGGGTACAAGCAGAGAAGATCTGCTTACTTGTCTCTGAGTCACATGAGAAGCAGGAAACAGTTTAGGTTAGGAAGCATGCTTCACAGTTTCCAAAATACCAACAACCATTCCCATGTCTCCAATTAGTAAAGAAGAAAAAGTGCATACTTTTCTTCGTTCTTTGGATCTGGTCACTCTCTGAAACCACTGCTGGGAACACATTGTGATGAGACAGAATTGCAGAAAAATTTGTTTTGCTGTTTACATAGGCCCCAGTCCTGCAAAAAGTGTTTTGTGGGAAACCCCTGCACATAGACAACATCCTTCTGACTACAAGGGTTCTCCTCTTGGGCTCTGGGACTTGCTGCATGGAAGTTGCTCCAGAGACATGTAGACAGCCCTGAATATTATTCTTAACCTGTGTTTCTTCCACACAGTCAGTAGACACCTGCCTCATACAAAGCTGAAGTGATTTTCTCGAGAGGCATTTAAATATATACCCAGATTTAAGCAAAATCCCAAGTGGCATCTGAAGTCACAGTAGTTTTCTAGACTTGAGTTGCAGATGAAATGAGTCAAACTCAAGCCCAAGTGATCCCCTTGAGCATTTTTTGGTGTCATGGTTTAACCTGGCAAGCAGCTAAACACCATGTAGGCATTCACTCACTCCCCTCCTAGCTGGTGAGGTGGGGGAGAGAATAAGAAGAGTAAAAGTGAAAAAAAACACTCATGGATTGAGTTAAAGACAGATTTAAAGACTAAAATAAAACAAACTGAAATAATAATAGGAATGAATTGTAATAAGAACAGGAACAACAATAATAAAGCAGTCAAAGTTATACTCAGCTCACGAAAAGCAGCTGCTGGCTATGCACCAATGAAAACACAATGGTGGAGGGGTAAACTTCAAGAACCAAATGAGAAAGACCTTCTGGAGAGAGCAGCCATCTGAAGAAGAGGACCATCCCCAGCAAAATTTTCTGATTTATAGTGAGTGTAATGTTTATTGCACAGAATCCATTCTGATACATTCTGTTATACAGCTTGGATGGTGCCTGGGTCACCTATCCTTGGCCATCAGGCTATGTCCCCTCTCAACTTCCTGTCCAGAGGAAAGGAAAAAACCCAAAAGACTGAGAGCACAGGTGCAGGCAAAATTTGAAAAACAGTCCTTCAGTTAGTGTAAATACTACTTGGCAGCAATGAGAACATCAGTGTGTTATCAACATTTTTCTTAGCATGAATCCAAAACAAAGTCTCACTAGCTACTATAAGGAAAATAACTCGATCTCAGCTAAAGCTAAAAACACCTTATCAACTTGTTTTCACTAAATTGAACACTGCAATTCTCTCAGAAATGCAGCTCTTCTGAATAGAAAGTTGAATTCTATGATTCAATCCCAGTAAACCCAGGACAGTATTCCACTCCTCTTTAGTCAACCTGGTGTCCTCTGGGGTTCACCATACTGGGTAATGCTCCTTTAAAAAAAATTCCTTTGTTTTAATTCTCATGACTGAGGAATTAAATGGGACAGGGCCATCTTCTGAGGGATAAGAAAGTGGGTGAAAGTGTACACTGAGTTCACAAGGAAAGACTAACTTGCCAGAGAGAAGCTGGGCATTATTTTAGGGTGAAAGAATCAGAAAACATTGCACAGACTAAGGGGATCAGCTAGACTTCGCAGTTGGCCTGTTACATATCAATCAAGACACTAATGATATGGCAACTGTAGATCATGGTATTCAGCTATGACAAATCTTGACCAGATGCCAGCAAGTGAATGATAGGCTACAGACTGATGAATTGGAGTCCACCAGGACTGAGGTCACCAGGACTCAACATTGAGGGAATTCTGAAAGACACGAGCAATTGAGAAATGCCTGGATGAGAAAGTGTGAAAAAAATACAGCAGCCAATAGGAACAGCCAACTTTGGCTGAGGACTTTGTGCACATTTATCAAAAGTGCAGACTCTTTAAGGCAGTTCAGGCAAAGTGAATAAATATGGAGAAAGTCAGAGACCAAAGAGTAGACATTTGGAAGAGTAAAACTGACCAAAAGGAAACCATTTGTTATAAAACACTACAGCGTTATGGAACAGCTTGAGTGAACATGTGATGCCTCAGAGGGATCAGTGGCTATGTAAAGTCAGCCTACATCATCTACTAGTCTAGCTCCAACAAAGAAAGGAGATACACTCAGAAAGACACTGGGATAAAGGTGTCATTATGATATTTAGAATAGAGAGATTCCCGCTACTTGCTTTTTGATGAATGACACAAGTTACACAGTACTGTACAAAAGTCAACCACAAGCATCTGCAAGCAAATGCATTTTATGCAGACTCTCCAGCCAGGAGAGGAAGAGAGATTTCTGCCTCTTAGATCTGTTGCTGTAAGATGCTTTAGGGCAACCAGGGAGGCTCTTTCTGGGACAAGGCTCTACAGTTTATAAAAATTTGAAGTCTGAGCCTGGCCATCTTACAAGAAAACCTACCCTGAGACATTATATTTTACCCCATGTAGATGCTGCCATGATGTATGTGCAAGGCAGGATTTCATTTCAAGGTGTTTTAGCAGTAATCTTACCAAATTTAAGATCTCATAAAACAAAGAGATGGGCCTACTTGGTAGTCCTGAATAGTCAGCTTAAAGCAAACCACTGACACATCATTAGCAAAGAGGTTTTACAGTAAAAGCAAAGATTTGACAGCTTTCTGAAATCTTAAACAGATCTTGTGAGAAAAGATCAGAATTGGTGTATACTTTCTGTACATCAGGAAGTGATATTGCTACAGTGGGTTTCAGCTCCAGATCAGATCCAGGAAGACTGAGACAGAGATGCTGTCATCAAAGGAAATAAAATACACTGGAGCAAAAGACAATTTTTTGTTCAGTCATCCTCCAAAAGAGGAAGAACAGAAAAAAAAATATGGGATACAGTTCTACACTGGCAATAATAACAGAAACAAGATGGAAGAGAGAGTTTCAGAGGAAAAAATAAACCACAGTAGTTAAAGGAGCAAGTGGAATGAGTGGCATCCTTTAAGCACTATGTATGTGCACTCGTGCTCCAACACCAATAGTTCCCAGGGCACTGCATGGCCTGAAAAGCCTACGATAAATGAGGGAAAAGGAAAGTTGGGGGAGGGGAAGATTAAATAATACTCACAAAACAATAAAATAAGAATAGTAGAGTAGATGAGAACTTGGTTTTTGATAAAAAATACTAAAACCTTTAAAGTCACGGAAATGTCAGAAAAGTTCCAGAATGGATAATTTTTCTTCTTAAAATGTAAATTATATGATCAACACATTTTTCATGAAAAACATCTGTCTCTTTGATGACTTCTGCTGCTTAAATTCTGCAGAAGCCTCAAGTGAAGCCAAACCAGCAATATCTGGTTTTCACTGACCTTTTCAGAACATCAGAGAACCATTTACAGTGTCAAAGCAACAGAAGTACTGGCCTTCCCCCATTATTCCCATCCTACAGCAACCTAAAAAGCAGGAAGCAACAGTTTGCATTGGTACTTTGCTATTAGCATGTCACAGAGCCATTAAAACCTAATGGAGGAAAATAAAACCCAACAAACAAAAACCCAAAGCAAACCCGCAGATCTTCAGCATTATGTATTCAGGTTCCCTCCATCCTCAGGTACCTCAAATCACACTCTACTGCCAGAAAGGAAACCTTTTGGCTTTCTTTCAGTACAGCAAGACCTGGAGCAGCTGTTTCTTGTATGCATCTTCATTCTGTCATGCTAGGTTATAGGGAGCACACAAGAAAGCAGAGGATGGCTTTTAAAAAGTGCTCTAAGCTGATTTAAAAGACCAGTTGGCAACTAGCCCTAAGGGCTCTGGTAGCTCAGGGGCCTTCAAGACATGCTCCAAGGGCTTGCAGAGACACTAGGAAGCTCCTGCCAGGTCACTTTGTCCAGCAATGACTTCAATATGAGATGAGGAAACGTGGCAGGGGTTGAATACATCAAGACTGAAGCTATCCAAAGGCACACCTTCAAATCACCAGCTTCAAAACCATCATATTTCTTGCAGTGTGCAAACAAGAGACATACACAAAGAAAATTTACAGGCATGGGAAAGTAAACCCAAATGGGACTTCAAAGGCCATTTAGACAATCCCCTCATTCAGATGCCAAGTCTCCCATTTGCCAAGACCAGCCCAGACAGATGTCGGTCACAAAATCTGCATGAGAAGATTTCACTGGTTCCCTCAGTAGCATGCTGCAGTGTTTAACTGTGCTTAGAAAAAACATTTTCCTAAAATCTCACCTGAATCTTCTTTTCAGAAAAGTCAGTTCCTTCTTGTCCAGCTCCCCAGTGTTCACAGAACGATTTATCACTGGCCTCTTCAGAATAACTTTATACATATCAGAGAGCTGTTATCGTGTCAGCTGTAGTCTGTGCAGCTCTAGACTAAACAAACTCTATCATTTAAACCTTCCTCCAAAGGTCATGTTTTTCAAGACTGTTGTCATCCTTGCTCCCCTTCTCTGGACAATCTGCAACTTATCCATAGCTTCATAGCAGTGTGGGCCTGGAAACCGGACATAGAGTTTCAACTGAGCCAAAAAGTGTGCCAAAAAGAGTGGAAAAATTAGGTTAATACCTGCTGAAATGAAATTTACTGATTCTCTGACCATAAAAAAAATAATTAAAAAGAAGACAGACATCGATCAAGTAACTATATATCTAAGCCCCAGTCTGTGTTCGGACATTGTTTGCATGAGGAAAACAATATTCCCATGTGCAAGGACTTCTGTATTATAGAGTTGCATTCCTTTCAGTTATGCTTAACATAGGCCAAGTTTTTTCAGAAGTACATGCCAAAAGCTGGACTTCTAAATACCTGTGTGATTGCTGAAGTAATTTACTTTGATCTTTGCACACTGCCAAGATACAGTAGCACCCAGCTCTGCAATCTCATAATCTCTGCAGGCTTTAAGCATGGTGTTTTAATCTTAATTTTAAGCAACTTTTTATTATTAAAAGCTGGAAGGAAAGGCACCGCTCTTTGACATCCAGTTTATCACGTACTAAACTTTACAGCTCTGGTAGACAGGCATTTTCTTTTCCAGTTCCTATATAGGAAGTTGGGAGCAGGTGGTCAGTTCCTGGCATCTCTCAGCACCAGGTCCTGTTATAGTTGACTTTAGAAGATGGTCAATTTTAAAGAAATCTCAATAAAGAAAAAGCAATTCTCTTAGAAGCCCATCAAAGTTAATGCTTGGGAATTCTGAAAATAAGTCATCCTTTTGAGAGGGAGCAGAGTTAAGTTAACCATCATGGCTAATCTATTTGAGTCAAGGCTTTTCCAATACTCCTGGGCTTAAACAGATGATGTTCAAATGGTTGCTGGAATCCCTTTTTATATTCAGTCTGCAAAGCGATAAATCTTCTGATACCCTCTTCTAACACTCCAGGAAAAGAAGATCTGAGAAATAAAATTCCCTAAAACTTACACAGGGGATTTTTTCTGAGCTTAAAAATTATAGATTTTCTGCTCGAGTGATGCATCCACAGCCTGCCAGTAAATCTTGCTGTTCTTCATGGAAATGTCCAGGTGGCTTAAACAGCTGGGGAGGAAATGTCAGATTGTCTGGCATGCAGTATTTACAGTCACTCCTGCTCTTTGCTGACACGCTGGACTTCTTATAGGCTTTCCTATCACAGCTGTAATGACTTTTAAAGATATGAACAGTATCATCCAGCCACAAATGGTATCACTTCCTCACCCCCCAGTCCCACATTTTGCATAGGTGCCAACAAACCAATGGATAATATGCTGGTGTGAATGGTCAGTGCTTTCATGATGACCCATTTCACTGGCACCACCAACACAACCTTAAGAAATTTGTTAGCAAAAGTTTGCACTCCATGAACACTGCAGGTTTGGGAGTGACAGACTCTGTAGCTCCTGAAACTACTCTGAAAAAAAAGAGGGTGACAAACTCCTATTAGAAAAGCAGAATTATAAGTCAGTTTTCCTGGATAATTCTTCAGACTTTGAAGTACCTTTAAAGCTTTATTTGCTTTTGCAACTTGTATTGCATTGCAACAGCAGTAGCTATGTCAATAGAAGTGTCTGCATGTTACTGATAGCAGAGTGAAGAATATCGTGAGCTACAGAGCTGTCACCACAGCCACAACTCAGCTCTCACCCTCACTGAGCTCTTATTTCCTTAGCTACCTGAGAAGACTCGGTTATTCTGAAAACTTAACATCAAGGTTGCTGTATTGTAAATCTCAGATCACAAAGCCTTAGTTAAGGTTTGTAAAGTAATAATTGGCCAGTAGCTAAGTCACAGAGGGAGTTCCTCCCCTTTGCATACATCTGGCAGGAGTAATTCATAGTTACTACTACTGGAGCAGCTGCCAGGGCTTAGGTAGTACATTGGCCCTCCATTTTCAGTAGCTGCTAGAACACTTCCCTCAGCCTGACAGGCTCCCATGGCACAATCATTCTGAAATTAAAATGGACATCTCCAACCCATCCCAGTGTTCTTGGATTTACCAGTAATGTGCAGGTCTGACACTGAATACTTATTTAGAAACATTCTAATCTAAGCACTTACCTTTCTTTACTTAAGTATTTTATTGTTGGTTGAAATCTCATGTCATGAAGTACTCCTGTTATTATTTGTTTTTCCTTTCTCTGACTTGGAAGTGGGACTGTTGGAGAAAACAGTCAACTGCAGGCAAACCTTCAGCTTTTCACTCAGTCCTTTGTAGGAATTTTGACGGAAATGGTATTCACATGTGAGCTGATGTATTCTCTCTGTCAACTACAGAGTGCAGTGAAAGAGAATCTAATGTCATAAACTGGAACATAAAAATCTGCATTTGTAGTTTCTAGAGGAGTATCACTGATTTTAACAGGTTTACCTCAGTAATGTCAAGATTAGACCTGGGTCTTAGCTACATTCACATTCTGAAGAAGTGAGGCAACTAAACATGTTGTTTTATATGGCCACAGGTTTCTTATCTGACCCCTAGATGCTGGCCCAGAAGGATGTTGAGTGTCCAGATGGTCCTCTGTCACATCTGCCAGTCACATCTGGATGTCAAGATATCCCAGGGTATTTCAGATTAGACTAAATGTTTATCTTGAGGCAACCAAATCTCATTCCTGGGATGAGATTATTAGAAATTTCCATATTCCCTAGTTATAGATGGATGGTTACACACACCTTTATCTCTTTGCACACACAGACACACACACCCCTTTATAAGACTGCACACACTTCACTGCAGCTGACACTGCTCTGAGCAATTACAGGAGCTCCCAGACTGCTCATCCATTTGAGGTTTGGTCTCTCCATTAGGTTAGTTTTTTCCTAGTTTTTGCTTTGTATTATCACAACACAATGAGGAATCCCGTCCTCTTGCTTATCTTGAGACATGCTGTACAGATAAACAGAACGCTTAGTCTTTCTCAGTGCTGTGCATTTTCCATAGGCACAGAGACAAGCACCCAAACAGACAGTGTCAAAGTGGCAGATAATCATCTTCCAAATTGATGGACATTGTTTATTCTACACATTACTCAGGAACTGTACATTGTGGGTGCACACAGCATGCAATACCATGGAGTAAACACTTGTTTATTATGGTTTCAAAAAGTGTCCCTTCTAAGTACATGTGTAAAATCTGCTTTCAAAGTTGTGCAAGTGATTACACTGGCTGAATGCGCAAATTCAAGACTCTTCTCAAGACCAGTCTGGAAAACTGGAAAAAAAGGAAACCAGCAGATGTATTTAGCTTACCATGAGATTACTTGTTTCCAGTTTACTCTTCTTCCATTATTTTTCTCTTGTGCATTTTTGTTTCAATCTTTACCATCTAACAAAAGGCAGTAAATGAGTTCTTTTTAAAAAAAGTCTTTAGAAATTTTAGGGAAGAAAATTATAAGTCTCATAACTCCTCACCTTCTTCTGAACTGTATCCGTTTCCCAGGTTGATGGACTCCAGCTGGGAACTTGTTTGAACTTGAATAAAGGGAATGATTTTACCATCTCACTGCAATTCAGTCACAGTTCTCCACTAAAGATGAGACTTCCCAGTCCCATCACTGAAGGGGCTTTCCACACTTTTTTTTTTCCTAATATGAGGAATTCCTTTGGCTCCAGCCTCAAGGGTCTCTTTCTCAAGCTTACTTACTGCACACCCTGTGGGAGCTTCCAAACATTAACTGTTCAAACTTGGCAGAGGAGAACTCGTAGATTTTCCCTCTTTCTATGGAAATTTCTATTGTATGAGCTGACATTGTTGCAGAAGTCCCTCTCCTGGGAATCTCTGTCTCAGAGGAAATACAGGACAGCTGTGATTTGCCATGTGGTTTCCTTTTTTCTGGATTCTATTCATGGTTTATACAACTTCCAACAGCACAGTTGCTCCTAATCAGAACAGGAGGAGGTTGAAGCCTTACTCTCGCAAGCACATCTTGCAGGATTTCATAAGGAGTGCAGACAGTGGTGATTTCTTTGATGCTGCTTGAATTCAGTCATCTCCCACGTCATCTAGGATACTGCTGACATTTTCTGACTGAGTCCAAGTATCAGTGGTTGTCACACAAGCTCAATGACCCAAAGAAATTATTCTTCAAGAGCACAGCAGATGAAACTTAGCCTAAGATCATTTTGGGGAGCTGGTTGCCATTTCCTTTTAATTACACTCTCCTCACTAGATGCTTTCAAATGTTTCATGTCTCCCCTAAAAGAGCAGCAGCCACAAAGCCATCTATATAGAAATAACCATCTGCTCTATTTTTCATTATTTCCCAATGAAACACTGGGGTGTTTCCATTCTGTCAGGAAGACTCATAATTTCTAGCTAGAAACTGATTACTCCATCAGTTAAATGCTGAATGGTCCAACAATTTTCCTGACAGTTCTGGTTTTGTCAGCTCTGTAGATTTAACACCACATGCACATAGAGCAATTAGTTGCAATCATGCATTTTAAAAGGCACCACATGCTCTACACGTCAGAGTGTCATAAAGCTGGCCTCTAGCTAATATTAGCAAACGATACCAGTTATAAGACATTGGTATTATTTGGAATAGTATTTAAGCGTAATGGCTATTAACATTAATACATATATATACATTAATAGCCTATATGTGCAATATATATATCTGGATGCATGCAACTTATTTCTCCATTTCTGAGGTACACGGCACATGGAATAAGCAGCAGATACATTATACACGATCCAGGTTCTGTGACTCTCCGGATGAATGGCAGGAGGTGGCTCTAAGGGGCATATAGCTTCATTACATCTGATCACTTAAAGTGAAAAAAAGGGTTGAGCACAAAGATAAGGCTTTTAGATTACACTTATCAGTTCCCTTCAGATTTATTTCTGACATTTAAAGCAGAAAGTTCAACTAATTTGAATTCTCACAAAACCTGTGATTCTCAACTATGTGAGAGCACATACTCCTAATGTCAAGATCAGCTGATATAATTCTTCATGCTTAGCTTGTTAAATCTCTCTGGGACCCAGAAATAACATAGTCTATGGCTATAAAGTACTATTCTCCTGAAGAAAATAGAAATAGTTTATGAATTTAGGAATTAAATTACTATTTGTATTTTTACTTCTTGGCTTAACTACTTCAGTGTATTGAATACTATACAGATTATCAGGTTAAAGATAATGAGAGATGCTTTCTATTCATATTTGAAATTTATGCATTCAATCAGCAGATTTTAAGGAGCAGCTCCTGGACACTACACCAAGTATAATTTGGTATTTGAAAAAAAAATATTCAAAACTCATATTCTGTCAGCAATTTACATAAAAAGTGACTTTCATGAAAAAAATGCTTCAAACAGAAACGTGTTTAACTGAGAGTATTTAAAACAACTCCAGAGTTCTCAGCTGTTAAAAGGTAAATCAGATTAGTTGCTCCGTTAAAGTCTGTAACTGAAAAGCAAAACTGGCAGGTGGTACTTTTGGAATTACAGATGAATAATAGCTATGCAGCCAGAAACAATGTGGTCCTATACATCTTGATCATAAATATGGATGTACTTATAATGACCCATTCTCAAATGAATACTTAAACCTCTTCCATCACAGTTTGTTTAGCTGCATATAAAAGACTGGTACACAGCACAAAGACATCGTAATGTTGTAAAATATGTAACACTGCAACCTCTAGGAAGCTGTCACCACTTTAATTGCATATTTAGGGAAACATTTTTCAAAGTGCCACATTTTGCAACGTTTCAGTGCAGCTCTGACAAACCCTAAAGCCATAGTGATCATCCTGCAAGTGTTGCCACAAGGTTAGCCGAGTGTTTTATGCTTCCTGGACAAGACGGTGCAGACAAAGGTCCTGCTGTGATGAAGGAAGGAAGCCCTGCTGAGAAGTGCTGAGTGCCCTCCACTCCCAATAAATTGCAGTCCCATTGGAGGTAAAAGGACCAAATCCACTCTCCCTGATGTGAATGGAAGGGGGATTAGGAAAACCACCTGCGGCTGGCAATTGAGAGCACAAACTGATATTCACCAGCAGTGATTTATCTGCTGTTAACTTCTGACTGCCTGTTCAGCACTGTGTGTGTGGTATGACTTGGTTTTCCTCCCTTGAATGGAGCCATGCTGGACACGCACCAGAGAAGAATCTCTTTTTCTGCACCTCAAGAAATATTTTTCCAGATACATCCACATGGAATACTCTAACTGGAAGCATTAATTCTTTCTTATATTAATACTATGTTAACAATTCTAACTTTCTCAGACACCTGCAAAAATATCTGCTTTAATTAGTTTTCACTTCTTCATGCTTTTCATTAGTTTTATTATTCTTGATAGTCTGTTATTGTCCATTGATTAATAGGTTCCAATATTCTGGATTCATGGCTCCAGCCATCTGGGATATGACAAAGTCTTCATGGGATAGTTCAGAAGCTTTTTTTCTAAATTCAGCTTCCACTTTCTTTGCACCCTTTGGAGCTGTCTCATGTGGAAGCCCAGATCTGTTATCACACAGCATCTCAGAGTGAGCTTTATGAGCCATGGAAAAGCATGCCTGGTTTTCTGGGAAAGCCATGCATGAGTAGGAGCTCAGCCTCTGTGCAATGTGACATTTGGCTGACTGCATGTCCTCACGTGTCCGGGGTTACTTGGGTTTCCAGATCATGGTGCTCTTATGTGGTAGTTAACATCAGGTGCCTAAATTTCGTTGTTAGAAGATGTGTAAAGTTCAGAAGCACTGAGCCAGAGGCTGGCTGTTATTTCTGAAAATAGCAGTGAGTTTGGAGTTCCTAGAGTGAGGAGCTTCAGAAAGGCTCAGTTTACACGGTAAGCTATGCTTAGCATTTCTGAAAAATTGCCCCCCTTGGCAAAAGCAGAGAACCCAAGACAACAAGGTGCACTGTCCCTTCTCAGCCAGCATTTTGAGCTCAGAGACTGTGCTTTCACATGTGTAACATAGAATAAACTTTAGCCTTACCTCTATGAGAAAATAGCACCCAGCCAACAGAAATGGAGCAATAAAGTGCAGCAGTGCCCAGCTATCCATAAGCAGAACTCAGTGTAGCTGCAAAGGCATCCTGGAACAGCAGGTGCTGGTGTAAGTTGACTCTAGGGCTTTGTGGTTGAGAGAGCTACTTAAGGCACCATTGTTATTACAAGGCAGAGAAGCTGCTGAAGCTACCACCATGAAATATCATTGCCCACAAAATTCATTTCACATCACTTTAATGAAGAGAAGGTTTTCCCTCTCAATTACTACATGACAATAATTACTCTCTGTGGTCCTGTCCACCAAATGACAGGTAGATATTTCTATGAATTGAAAAGAGCAGCAGGTTTCCATAATACTTAACAGCCTGATCTGCCTTATTGTTATCAATGCCAAGATATGTAAACACCAGGAGGACCAGAAATCATTTATACATTCTTATTCACCTTAAACATCCCTAGCTTTTAGGATTAGATTGTACCCATCAAGCATGGCCCTGGCCAAGCAGCTGGGCACAAACACATCCCTAACAGTGGGCTTGACTTATTGACTTTCCATCTAGCCTTATATATCGAGAAGTGTCTGCTCCTCAACTCATTGATGCCTTTTTTTGGCCCTGCAGGGACAACATGTGTATGCACAGAGCAGCTGATCTGCTCCTTTGTGTTTGACATCTGAGCAGAATATACAAAAGGAAGGGAGGATCTGTCACAACTGAGATAAATGCTAAGATACAGAAAGTACAAGTTGTCTTCTAAGAATGTGTATCTTGCTAGCTCATGTCTGAACCTCAGATAAATGCAAGAAATATGTATAAAGAAGACTAGAAATCAGAGTTCTCTATTTTACACATTGCAATGAGGAGATCCTGTGCCTTCCAAACAGAGATATGGACGTTGCAGTTAAATCTGGCATCTTTTGATACACAGATCATAGCATTACAGGAAATTTTCACTACCAGATTCTTACAAACTAGAAAATTCAGCTAATACTGGAACTGATTACTTCCTTGGAGACATGCTGTTCCACTTGCTGAAGGCAATCTCCATGCAAATAATGTAACTCTGTCCCAGAGGGCAAAGAAATTGATTTTACCCCTTCCAGATATCAAGGAAGGAACCAGCATGATCCTCACTGCACCAATAACCTGAATATGAAGCTATGAAAGTCAGTTGCCTCCATGAGACACTGAATAGGCAGATGTTTGCAGTCAATCAGAGTAGGTTTATTTTTTTTCTGGCAATGAAACTGAGGTAGCAGAGACATCACAAAAACGATAGCAAGATCACTCCTGAAAGTGCAGTAACAGATGCAAAGAGCCCCAAGACAAGCTGAATTCATGTGACCAGTATATTTTATACTGCAGAAATATCAGTCCTTTAGAAATTATATGGATGTTAATGACAGAGAGTGGGGGGGAGAGCAATAGCCCGAGTAGCTCAACAGAAAGCTAAGAACAGCTCCCCTTCATCTCCTTCCCACCTAGCAGCATTTTATTAAGCATTTAAGCCTGTCATGACATCCCCACTGTCCACCAGTGTAACTGCAGCATCTCAGCAGCTTCAGCAACTCCTCCATGGAGACACTCAGACCTAGCCAGTAATAAAGCAATCTGCCAACATCATCATTAAAAAGTTCGCTCCACCTAGGTGCCAAAGATGAGAAACCACACTCGGGTATTTTGCCAGAAAATTTTATTTTGTTCTGACAAATGATTTAAATATGGGCAAACCAGAAATCTTGGTATATGATGGTATATAACTCTACTGGAGGCAGCATCAGTGTGGGTACCCACCTGGGCACTCCAGGTGGTTGGTTTGCCCTTTTGAAGGACAGATAATATGAGGGCGATATGAGTTCTCAGACATCAGAGTTGGGTCTGACATATACTGGACATATACTGACCTCATCTGTGTGCTTTATCTCTCCGCTGAAGTGAAACATTTTTTTCTGGCCTATATACAACCACACAGGTTGGTTAATGCCATGGAGCCGCTCTGTGTCAGGAGACCAGTTTTATTGCTGAGGTCCCTTGCTTTCATTTGGAAAGCTCAACTCATATTGAGTGCAATGATGTGAACTGCAGTGTAGGTATCACAAATGTTTTGAGCCCACGAACTCAGCAGTCTAGTAAGCTTTGATAGTTGCATTATTGCTGTGTGTAAAAGGAAATAAAAATTATAAAAGAAGGTACAAACAAGACAGCATACAGTATCTGAAATGTAATCTGAAGGGTTACAAAACATTATTTGAGAGGAAGACACAATTCACTAAAAGGTAGATCAGATCCAAAGATATTCTCAGAGCATCTGACTTCAAATAAGGTTGGAAGGTTCAAATTAGATAGATTAGCACTTGGAAACTGGGCTCTTAAATCACTCTGGCATTTGAAAAATATCACTCTAAGAATATTAGTAGATCTATTGCAAAGGTCCTTCTGTGCAATTAGAAGCTAAAACCAACACCTCAAGAGTAACATAGTAACATAGAAAGAACATGAAAATACCAAATATAAAATGAGAAAATGTAGTACACAGCACCAAATCCCAGCTACTCATAACTACAGCACTTGGTGTTTTATTTAAAGAGCTGACACACTGAGAAGGTGGGTTAGGAAAAACCCCTATGAGAACTGGTTGATGAAAGGCTCAATTGCTTTGAAGCTCCATCTCAGAACTGAAGGGTTTCTTTGGGTTACAGAGAGTCTGTGGCTTTCATTGTCTTGTTTTGGGTCTACAGCAATCCCAATAACCAGGGAGCTGGGAAGCATCAAGTGTTCAACATCATAACATCAGAGCACCCAACAACACTAATAAGTGGAATCTCATCATACTCTTCTGAGCTGTACAGTAGATATACTTACATGCTTAAAAGTAAGCATGTGTGTGTTTGTAGGACTGAGTCCAAAGGTTGCAACTGCAGCCAAGGGAATACCTGCCCAACCTCTTCAAGGCAAGGATATTTAGTTTGTAAAAGGATATCTTAACCTTCAGAGGCCATGGACTATGTAGTGGTAACGTGACCTTTAACTTCTCCAGATCAAATGTTTATACAGGTGCTCTCATTTCCTGAAAGAGGAGCAGAGGTTTGAATATTATACAAACACTATTAATTTAAATATTTTTTCCAGTTGCTGTTTCATGCCATTGAAAATAAATACATTTATCAGTTTTACTCAGATCCATGCGCACAGCATGAAATTTTGAATATGCCTATGGTCATCTGGTGGATCTTATCAGAGCATATGTGTAGGAACGCACCCTAGTTGCTATCTAGCTTGAATTCTAGAAATTTTAACAATGACAAATTTTACAGGAAAAAAACTCAAAATTTCCCCTAAGTGTTATGGTAATCCTAGCACTGCAGTGGCTGTAGATAAAGTGAAAGAAGACCAGAGGTCCTGGGACTGGGACTCCCATGGTTCCTAAGCCAGTTCTGAGACTGACACAGAGTGGGGTTTCCCTGTCCCGGTTTGGTGACAGTGTTAACAGCCTGCAACAGGAACATCAGCTTTCCATGGAAAATGTCTCAACTACAAAAAATCTCTCAGTTGCTCCCTCTCTGCCTGCTTGGAGTTGATAAAAATACTATTTTCCACATCTCTTGGCAATTATCAGCTTTTCCAGTAGCTCAGTACAGCCCAGAGTCCCAGACAAGATTCTCCCTCCAGACTGGTACCACCATGGAGTGCCACATGGGACTGTGCTGAGTGAGCACTAGTTGCTGCATTTACTCTTCCTGTAGATCCGTTTAGCACAAGTCTGAAAAGTACAGACAAAAAAGCTCTGAGAAATGCTGCACATGAATTATTTCCCATCCATCCACATGCTATGAGCAGATTAATTAGTGAGGTTAAGCAGATTAATTAGCAGATTAATAGTGAGATTCTGGCTACCACCTTGCCAACTTTGAACAGTGTCTTGGACCCTAAGAAAAGCACTGTGCGAATCTTGTGAGGCTCGTTTGCTGTGCTTTGTTAGGCAGGTTGAAGGTTAAGGCAAGAGATCGATCAGGTTGTGTTGAAAACGCAGACAAACCCAGCAGTGTGCTTTTCTCAGGTGATAAGTAAGAGTCCTCCAGAAACTGCACTGTGGGAAATTTCTTCCATTTAATTTGCAACCTGGATCAGTTTCTGGAGTGTCTTCCCATACCAGCCTGGAAATACAAAACCTTTGAGTAAAGCTTGGAACCCACATACATGACACCAAATTGCTTGCTGCCCTCCCAAAAGCACACAGGCCAGAGGATGGGGCAGAGACCATTAAAGAATGTGAAGGGTAAACAATAACACACACAAGACCAAGACATGGCCTTGTTGGTAAGAACAGGTTAGTCTTGATACAGGGTAGAGATTTTTGCTTCCACGGCTGCTGACAACCTGCCCGGTGCCAGGCAAGGGCTGGAAAGTGGCTGGACACAGAGTCACAGAATCACAGAATGGTAGGGGTTGGAAGGGACCTCTGGAGATCATCCAGTCCAACCCCCCTGCCAGAGCAGGATCACTCGGACTAGGTCACACAGGAATACATCCAGGCGGGTTTTGAATGTCTCCAGAGAAGGAGACTCCACAACCTCTCTGGGCAGTCTGTTCCAGTGCTCTGGTACCCTTACCATAATCATGTTGAAGATCACCATCACCTCATCATGTTGAGCTTGAACTTCCTGTGATCCAGTTTGTGCCCACTGTGCCTTGTTCTCTTGCTGGGCACCACTGAAAAGAGTCTGGTCCCATCCTCTTGACACCCACTCTTTAGATATTTATTAGCACTGTCAAGATCCCTTCTCAGTCTTCTCCAGGTTAAACAAACTCCAGATGTGGCCTCACTAGGACAGAGTAGAGGAGAAGGATAACCTCCGTCAACTTGCTGATCACACTCTTAATGGACCCCAGGATACCATTGGCCTTCTTCACCACAAAGGCATTTAATCTCTGATGGGACCTTGAATGTTTGGAGAGATACCATTTTCTTTAACTCTGTAGAGCCCGAGTGACATACAGAAAATAATAGAGCAGCATGGTTCAGTCTCAAAATAATCTCTGTGGAAAACCAATGGTGTATGCTGTGCTAAAGCAGAATCATGTAGCTATTATATCAAACCTCATGAGACATTCATCTTAGGAATAGCAGCTGGGTTTCTAATTAACAACTTTTGGCTGAAAGTTACTCAGAGAATTCCAAATGTGTCATACATCAATGGTGTTTGCAACAGGTTTTGTAGGCATTAAATATCTCTTTACTAAGAAATTATATGGTATTCTCTAGGTATGTCTGAAAAATAGTAGCAGGTACCAATCAAGATTTTAGAGTTTAAATTTAAGACACCTGAGAGAGGCTTTGATGCTGTGCCCTAAAGAAAGGAACTTAGTGAAGAAGAAGGAGAACATCATTCTGGCTTGTATCAGAAATAGTGTGGCCAGCAGGACCAGGCAAGAGAACGTCCCCCTGCACTGTGCACTGGTGAGGTCGCACCTCAAATACTGTGTTCAGTTTTGGACCCCTCACTACAAGAAAGATATCGAGGTGCTTGAGTGCATCCATGAACAACGAAGTTGGTGAAGGGTCTGGAGCACAGTTTTACGTGGAGCAGTTGGGGGAGCTGGGGTTGTTTAGTCTGGAGAAAAGGAGATTGAGGGGAGACCTTATAGCTCTCTACAACTACCTGAAAGGAGGTTGTAGTAAAGTGAGGGTTGGTCTTCCAAATAACAAATTATAGGATGAGAGGAAATGACCTCAAGTTGCACCAGGGGAGGTTTAGATTGGATATCAGGAAAAAATTCTTCACCTAAAGGTTTGTCAGGCATTGAAACAGGCTGCCCAGAGAAGTGGTGGAGTCACCATCCCTGGAAATATTTAGAAGATATGTAGATGTGACACTTAAGGACACGGTTAGTGATGCAGTTGGCAGAGTTATGTTCACGGTTGGACTTGATGATCTTAAGGATCTTTTCCAACCTAAATGATTCTATGATTTTATATGTATGTATGAATATATGTATATATCCACAGAACTTGTAAGTTAAAGAGACAGAGATCTCATGTTTTTGTAGATGAGAAAGCCCTGAATGGACTATGCAGATGCTTTAAAGCCAAATAGGAAGTAAATGATTGAAAAGTAAGACTCCTCTCAGTTTCATGGCATCGGAACATGCTGAACTTATTGGAGGTTCAGAAGGAAGAGGGTATTCTAGTTCCTTATTTCCAGCTCCTTAAATAACATGTCTGCTGAGACTTTCTCTACGATGGCTACCAAGACTATTGCAGGATATCTTTTTTTTAGTTAATTGCTTCTAGCATTGTCCACTTGGTTAATGGAAAGCCAATGCTGACGTTTTCTCCAGGAGACAGAAAAGAGTTAAGAAATAATTCTTAAGAGACAGCTTTTCTTGCATTTCTTATTTAGGCAGAGCTGGAGCTTGTCATCAGACTGTATGCACTGAAGGTGTGTCATGATGGACTTCTCATTTCCATGGCTTTCTAAAAGTCATAATGTCTTAATATTACATTAACAGCTTTCTGGAAGCTGTTTATTCAGTAATAGCATGAGCCAAACCCCATGAAAATCACTGATTTTCACAGACTAGGAAATCAGTCTGTAAGTGCATTATCATATAAAGAAGAGCATTAGAAATAATTTGAGACAGGTCACTTCAAATTAAAGAACTCTAACTCAAGATCACCTCTGTGCAGAAAAGCTGACAGGCAAATTCTGCTCTCCCTTAGAAAAACAGGCTGAAAATGGAAATGGGAATTTTGAATGAGACATTTGAAGTTTACCTAAATATTCCCCATGGAGCAAAAAGGGGTTTTTACATATATATTTTGGAATGTAAAATCAGCCTTGACTGATCATATGGGGAAGCACTCTGTTCACAGATACTGCAACTGTGATGCTATTTTGAAATGTGACTGTTTGTGGTGGACTTCCTCTGTTCTCTCTGCAGAATATTTTAGGTTGCTTTTTGAACTTGCTGAGTGAATTCCAGATGTATTTCATTATGCCCAGGATCCTGGAAATCTGTTTATTTAGTGTCTTAGTAGTTGTGTGATTTTTGTGGGATGATTACAAACTCTGACTTGAGACATGCTTTGTTTTTCTAGCTTGTTTCTGACATCGTTACAGTTGGATCTTTTTGTCTCCTTGATTTTTAGAAGCTGTGGTTTATGACTTCAGATCTCTTCTTAACTGATTCACAATCTTTTTGTGTGCAGAATGACAGAATGCTCCACAAGCACAACACATTTTGGCAAAATACAAGCCAAACCAGACCTTCTAGAGATGTTAAAATCAATAATGAACTCTTCATTATCCATACAAATAAACCCCATAATTAAAAATACAGGAAGAAAAACAAGAAACAGTGTAGTAATATGGCTGGAGATTGAGACAAAAGATTAATTTAGCAGCCCTGGGAAATCTAATGAAACTTTACCTCAATTCTCCACGATTGATCATAGAATCATAGAATCATTTGGTTGGAAAAGATCTCTAAAATCATTGAGTCCAACCATAACTTGTCTACTACTAAACCATGTCCCTAGGTGCCTCATCTACTCATCTTTTAAATACCTCCAGGGATGGTGACTCCACCACCTCCCTGGGCAGCCCTGACAACCCTTTCAGTAAAGAAATTCCTCCCAATATCAAATCTAACCCTTCCTTGGTGCAACTTGAGACCATTTCCTCTTGTCCTATCTCTTGTTACTTGAGAGAAGAAATCAATCCCCACCTCGCCACAACCTCCTTTCAGGTAGTTGTAGGGCTACAAGGTCTCTCCTCAGCCTCCTTTTCTCCAGGGTAAACAACACCTGATGATACACAGTATGATGACAAAGTCAGAATGACCAATCAGAGTACATGGGTGGAAAAGGAAAGCACCATATCAAGGACAGACACTAACTTCAAACATCTTGATGAACTTCAATTGGGTGTGGAGAGGGCAAATAGTCTCCATGGAGAAACATAGAAAAATTATCACACAAAGTACAGGTCCAGTATTGAGGATATTTAACAGCTTCATCAGATCAAGGACACTGAAATATGAACAAAGAGTAGACAAGAACACAGGAGAACAATCTTGTCAGTGATCAAAATATAGAAGAAATATGATTTAACAACTAAGTCTTTGCTACTCTGACTTCAAAAGCATGTTATGCTTATAGGAGGAAAAAGCATGACTAAAAGGTAGCTAAGTGAGTGAAAGAAAGGATGAAATACAACATGGTTCTATAAAAGGCTGAATGTAGAAAAAAATCTGATCTTTTTCTTCAGTAGAAGAAGGTTGATTTTCTAGGTGAAGAAAATACAGATATCATGAATTTCAGAAGACCAATGTATACATTGCTACAGAGGGAATTTTAATTCAGGAAAGGAGATTGATAAAATATTTTCAATATTGAGATTACTGATAAAAACATGGATTGTTCCAGAATGAGATGTTGTTAGTGGCATTCTTGAAGGGCCAGCTTTGAACATATTAGATCAGCTCCATATGTAAAATGGTTGAGAGGATGCTAACAAAATTTCCCACAGACACAAAGCTCGGAATCTATCTTCAGTGCAGAGGGTGCCTAGAATATCTCGCTGGATAGACTTCTGTTCTAGACTCAGAGAAATTTGATAACACGTAGAAGTTGTTGCAAGGTTGTGAATGTAGTCCACTATCTGACACTGATATCTAGAGGGATTATGAGTAAAAATTGTATCATCAATCCCGGTGTTCAGGTAAGTGCTAAGAAAACTATTAACTGTCAAGATAACATAGTCTTTTTAATCCAATAGTCAGAGAAATGCAAAAGTGGAAGAAAAATGCAGCAGACTTTGATGATCCAGGGGGTTCTTCCTAGGTCCCATGCTTTCAGTCAGACCGCACGTGGAAGACACAAAAGCTATTTAATCTATTTTTAAAAGAGTTTGACTGTGATCAATGCTACAGTACACAAATCATATGACAAAAAGTGGTGAAATGTGTCACTTACTTCAGGAACAGTCTTAGGCCTCTTCCTTCTTCTATAACATGAAATGAGAATTATTCATCTTCCAGGTAGTTAAGGTTTTTGGGCGATGATACCATTCTCTTCAATCTACTTATATATAATGTAGTTCACAGCTCACTGGCATTATGCGGACTCTTTGCTCCCACTGCCTTCCTCCCTCAAATTCCTAAATACCAGCATTTTCTTGTACTTTAATCACAGGTATAATACTCAGAGTTAATATCCCACTGCCATAGAGTGGTGATATCTACGTGAGTGAGAGGTTGTGGCAAGGAAAACAACTTGTCTGAAGTAGCAAAGCAAATCTATGCCGACCCCTGGATGTGAACTGAGGACAGTCTGATTTCTCATATATTGCTCCAGGCCATAAGCCATAGGTCTAAGCACAGTAAAGTAAGTTTAAGAGAGGTAAAGAGCAGCTGCTAATTGGATCTTATCCAAAAGATGTGTCTGTTCAAGTGCTTTCACTACCACAGATGAAGAATTTGCCTTGACTGGAGAAACACCAGTGGGAGCTGAGGGTTTGTGGGTCAGCCCTAACCCTCGTACACCAGGGCTGGTAGGGCTCTGGCATTTCACTTCTATGGCAATGGTGGCACAGATGGATCTTGGGCTACAGAAGGAACCAAGGAAAATAACGATTTCTGAGAGCTACTCAGACAAGTAGAAATTTAAGAGCCTGGTCTGGTGATAGCCAAGTAAATATCCAGCAGAGATTGTACCACTTTTTACCAAAACTATTACTCAGAAACAAGGAATAGGAAACCATATAAACCATTATTCTTACACTGACTTTTGGAAACTTTACAAAAACCCAGTAAATAGTTCCTAGTTCAGTGACATCCTTCTTGGATATCCAAAACATGATGCTCAGGTTTCCTGTTCACACCCCTGGATGGGGACAGGGAGGCAGTTTCATCTGCTGATGATGTTTACCACCTCCCTCAATGTCTCTGTCCCCATCTTGGGCTCCCTCATCACCAGACTCATGTCAGAGTCCATCTTCCATGGGGTAAGCCCAGTCCCCATGCAGCTCCAGCACTTTCTGATAGAACCACAAGAGGAAATCTTCACACCAGAAGACTCTACTTCAGCTTCTTTTTCATGACTTGGTCCTATTGTCCCTGGAAAGATCCACAGAAGCTGTAGAGCCTGGTCTCTCTGCTGAACACAGCCATCACTGGTTCCCCAAGCCCCTTCTGCAAACTTTGGGCATGAGGAACCACTGCCAGGGGCTCTGTCTGCTTCCTTCACCACCTCACACCCAGCCATACCCACCCTCTTCCAAACCTTTCAGAGTCTCTACCATTTTCCCTCACATATGGGATGCCTTGCTCTCAACTACCAATAAATCAGCATTAACACTGCCAAATAACCATGCAATTGCTTTCCATTTTTCCTTTTATTTTTTTCCTTCTCATTTTAAACTAGGAGCACTTCATGCAGTTGGCAAGAACAAAGTGGGAGGCAACAGGGTGGGAAGGGAAGAGGGCTGGGGAACATCTGTTTCACATTTAACCTGGAACCAAACTTTTTCCTCATGCTTCTCCAGCCTCACTTGTATATTGATTCAATTACTAGGCTCTGCTAGTGCGAGAGATTTATATTAAAGCCTCATACAAAGCTATTGTGTTTTGTCACACAACAGTACTGAATCAATTACAAACATGCTCAACATGATCCTTCTCGGTCGTAAGCACTCAGGTGGGGAGAAGCCATCTGACTGAGACACTGCCTGGGCATTAGCTGGTCTTGGGGAAGGTATGACACACCTTGCTGGTACATGCTAGCAGGACATCTGCCCTCGGCACGTCACCGTCACTGTCTCCTGGGTGCTCTATTTCTCAGCTCTGCCTCATTAAGAGTTTGTACAGGTGGGAGAATTGAGGCCGGACACACAGAGCCTGGGCTCCGATTGCAGCAGCTGCCTGGGCATAAAGGTCCCTCAGATGTGCAAAGCAACAGTGGTGCCAGCTCTGGAGTGATGTGACATCCTGCTTCCAGGAGCAGGGAGAAGGCAGCCAGTGCAAAATGGGAAAATGGGAAAAAGCACTTGGAGCTGGGAAATACTAGGGGAGGAGAGGGGCAGAAGAAACAGCATCTACAGCCCTCCGAGTCCCTTTCCTCCTAATAAACTAGCTTCCAAGTAGGGAAATAAAACAGGAATTGCTCTTTGCACAATGTATCCTGTATAGAAAGGCAATTTGCTCATTACAGCAGAAGCCAGTTTCTGGCTTGGCTACTGCTTGCCGTATTACCACAGTCAAAACTTCACAAGCTAGTATTTCAAATATGGCTGAAAATGTTGGATACTGGCAGACTTTTGACTCTGTTTAAGGGTCAGAGAGAGAGAGAGAGAGCAGGATTTTCTCTCTATTGTCCCCTACCCCTCCCAGGGGGAGGATTAAGAAAAGCGAATAGAGAGAGAATTAAAAAAAAAAAGTTTCACACAAGGTTGGAAGTTAAGACTGCAACAAGTTCAATGAAAAAAAACAACAGGGGAAAGAAAAAAAAAGGAACTAATAAGGGACAAAGGGATATTTAAGTATATACAAAACCCGATCCCAGTAGTCCCGAGTGGAAATGTCCAAGCAGTGCCTCGTGACCGCTGTGACTCGTCACCAGGGACCGCAGTGGTGCCAGGAGCGGATGGTGGTGGATGCTGCCAAGCACGTGGAGCTAGGCCCAGCCGTCCCGAGATGCGACAGGAAGCAGCCCAGGAAAGCTAGGAAAAGCCCGTGAAAACCTCCGGAAAGGGGAGGGAACAGTACTGATCTCTGACCCTCCAGGGTCCTACAGACACCACCCTTTCAGGCTGGTAACCCTTAAACCATAACAACTTTCTAGGCCCTCAACACAAGCTTTTGTTAGCAAGCCATCAGAACTGGAAATATCTTGAATTAAAGAGCTTTTTTAAACCATTTAAACCTGCCATCTCCATTTGAAAAACACATGGGAAACCATACAATACCTTATGAATGGCATTACCTTATATATTAACATAGGAACTGATAAATTTTGCGCCTAGAAAGCTTCCAAACTGCTCAGAAATCCCTGCACAAAAAGCACTGAGAAGCCACCAAGCAGGTTGTTGTAGCTGTGTTAGACATGTAGATGCTCCTCAGTTACCCACAGGTTTCCTACCTATTTCTCTGCACAGACAGAGTTTGCTGATTCTCAACACCTGTCTTTCAAAACCTTCCTGATAGAGCTGTAACCACAAAGCAGTCCCTCTCCCAGATTCCATGTGTGTCCAGTTTCCAGCTCCCTGGGCAGACAGTGCCTCCTTCCGTGCAGGCTGAAAGGCAGAACTGAGGCCAAGACTGTGAGGTCTCTTGCAACAGTGACTGCTCTGAACTTTGTGTTTCATAAGCATATCTTGAGAGGGCCCTTGAGGTACTAATGTGTGTCGGTAGTAATATTAATGATACTATATCTAACCAAAGTAGATTTTACAGATGAGTTCAAATGGTCTATTTAAAAGCCTTATTCTTTTTTTATTTTCATAGAGAGCCTGAAAGATAAGAGCAAAGTCAGGGTTATCCAAGATAAACTTGCCTTTTGTCAGACTGCTTTACCATGCCAATTATTCCCTCCTGCCTCAGTTTACCTGTTCCTGCAGTGAAGATAGCATCCACCAGGGAACAGAGCAAAGCTCCTAGCACACAAAGGGAAGGTGCAAAGCAGATACCCATGGACTTAACCCATGTACAGACCTGACTCATAACCCCTCAGTGGAACTCAACCTGTGGGTGAAAACTAATAGGACCCTGTCCCTTTGGGAAAGGTTGAAAACATCTCAATAGATGGAATCTTTAGTGCCCAGAGATTCTGAGCTAAAACTAGCAGGGCTCTTTCAAAGCCAGACCATAACTAGCTGTGATTAGAGCTCTTACAATGAGCTTTAGCTAATTTTGAGCCCTTTGGAGATCTTTTTATATAAGTGGCGTGCAAAGAATGGCAGCAGCTGTGTGCTGCCCTGTGCGTGCTGTGCGCCAGCCGGATGCAAGCCAGCTGCAGCCCAGAAGCCCTACAGCCGCATTATCTTAATGCTGGCTCCGATTATTATACCTTATTTCTCAGCAGGGCTTCATTGCTTCAGGTTGAGCATCCTGTTAATGCGGCTACTTGGCTTCCTGCTCTGTCACCAGCTGGCAGAGAGTACAGGCAAAATAGGCACTCTACTGAGCATGTTGGAGTGGATGTGTGTACCATAGAGAGGTGTCCATCTGCAGAGGTGTCCTGAGGTCCAAGGGCAGCTCGTAGCCCTGGATAATGGTTATCCTCCAAAAGGATTTGTCTTCATCCATGATACAAATGGAGCAGCACAGCCATAATTGAATTTGAGTTTCTTGTCATCAATCACCAAGAAATGAAAGTTTCTTCAAAATACAGGGAAATACACTCCAACATCAAGCATCCTCACCTGGCCTGCTATAGTGGGAGTATGAAAGGCAAGAATAGCCGAAATAGGGCTTCTGAGTTCAGGATTTCTGACAAACAATTCTGAAGCTTCTCAAAGGAGCCATACCAGTGTTTTGTCCACTTCTATGACTAGTGTCTGTGAGTTTATTTTCACTACTTTCTGTACATCTGTTTAAAATAAAGAGCCTTGCTGGAAAACTGTGTGTCATAAGTTGACATCTTAACACCACGGAGACCACCCCTTTTCAAGTCAAATAATTTCAAAAGTTTATATTCCTAGAAAAAGATAAGAGAAATATGATCAGGGAAATCCACTGTGATTAATTGCTGCTTGATTAACCTCAGTTGCAAGGTATCTACATCCCAGTAATTCATAATCTGGTGGCTGATTAGTGTTGCTCATTTTCTTTTCTACCTGAGTCACCTGGTTCTACTGTACTAGAAATGTGAATTTGCTAGTGAATTACTTCACATTTTCTGTGTCAAAATAATATTTTGCAATGGACATCTTAAACTAATTAGAGCTGGTGGCAGCAATCTCCCAATTCTTGAAAGCAGACAGCACATTTCTTATAATTGCATAGTTCTATGAAAATATTATCTTGGTGCCACAGTCTGTTACAAAGAAGCATAAGTTTTAAGAATTTTTAGGGAAAAGAAAGGGAAAATTCATCACTCTGGCACTGTGCGTGTCTACGCATCTATGTCCTGAAATCTGTGTCATGCAGTATCCTGACATCCCAGCTACAGAAAGATGTAATAAACTGGAAAAGAATTCCGAAAAAAACTTAACAAAATATAATAAAAGGCATTTTGCACAAGCAGCATCAAAGGGAGATGACAGTCTTCATCCTGGAAAAAGACAGCCAAAATGGGATTTGATGGGTTCCTACAAAATCAGATTAATGCAGATTAAATACACACTGTTGAATATACACAAGACATAGAGGATTTAAAATGAAATTAGCTGGAAGCAGGTTCAGATCTGTTTCATCTGCAGAGCTCCTTGCCATGGATGTCACAGGTGCCAAAAGATCACACATTTCTACAAAGAGGCTGGAGAGATTAATAAAAAGAAATCCGTGATTCTATCAAAGGCAACTAAATATACAGATGGTGCCTCTGGCTTGGCAGGATAACGAACTGTAAATTGCTGGAGACTGGGAGGACATTTGAGAGAATATATCTTAATTTTTGCCATATTTTGTGTAGTTTCCTAGCTACATCTATTTGCCACCATCCAAGATAAAGTACTGGGATAGCTATTTGCTCTTGCCCAGTGTATCTGGTTTTATGTCTTTATATTGAGCCTGAGCCACTGATTAAGCTGGGCATCAGCCATCTGCGGGAACACATGTGAGAATATATACTCAGAACTGCTCTGTGCACAGAAACTGGGCAGCCAGAGCAGCGAGGATGAGCGAGGAGACCCTGCTGCTCACATATCGCCTCCATGGGGACACCCAAGCCCTGCTGCGTGGGGATCATGGCAGCTCAAGCCAGGTCTCGCCTGCAGAATCTCTGAATGATTGCCTGGAGCACAGGAGACCTCTACCTACATCATCCTACAGGGATCTTTAAGTACGGAAGAGCTTCCCAGTTCTTTTTTGGACCCCAAACTGCTGCTCATATAAACTGCCTTATTCCTGGTTTACTCCCTGGTTCTCTTTTGCAATGAACCAGCTAGAAAAAAGCATGCAGCTTGTAGATCTGGAGATAGCTGAAACTAAGGACCCCTCCGAATCAAGGTCCTGTGATGGATGAGGCTGCAGCAGGTTCATTTCCCTGTGCCTTACAAAGTCCTGCAGGGCTCTTCAGCTGGCTGTGTACCTTCACATCGCATCTCGGGGCACACAGCACAACCCCTTGTTCACATCCTATAGTGTATTTCTGGTAAGCTGCAGCACAGCTCCTATTAGCATGGAAACTCTGCATTTGGCAGGGAAAAACAAAAATTAAAAAGTAAAAAAAAATAATCATCACAATTTTGCCTTATAGAACACCACATGGAGTCCACAGGAGATCCAAAGTCAAGTGCAGAGCAGATGGGATGGTGCTCTGGAGAAATCAAATGCCCTGAGCAGTCTGAGCACAAGCATCTTGGTCCAAGAATCAGGGATCATGTCCTGAAAGGGAATTTTTAGCAGAGTTTATGTAGGTGATGTTTCCACTGAGGACACAAATCAACCTTGAAGTAAAATTTGTTTTCGCTCTAAAAACTTTATATGCCAAATGAAGTTTAAGGATCATCTGGATGTTGTCTCCTGACCATCACTACCTTTAGCCTCTTCTTCCTGGCCACAATGCATCCAGTCTGTCTGTGATGTACTATAAAACACTTCCACACAGACTCTGGGGTGGTTTTGCTGGTTGTGTAACATGGAGGTATGCTTGTAGAAATTAAGAGTATATAACCCCCATAAAATTAGCCAAGAGTGTCCCACCATGGCATAACCCAGATGTGATCCCAACATCCAGAACTGCTACCAGCAAAGAGGTGCCTTATTATAGCTCCTTTTCCACTGGGTGCTTGGATTTTCCTGACAAAACAGCTCCTCTGATAGCTTAAAAAATATCAGAGAAGTTAAAGACAGCCCTGACTATAGGAGACTGCACAGCACTTCTAAAAAATGTGCTGCGTGACATGAGAGTCAAAGGACTAACAGGGCCCAGACAGCCCATCAGGAAACACCAGCCAGGTTCGGAAGTCAACACTGCGGAGGGGAAGGTCCCAAGCACCACCCAGGCACCCACCACCTTACCCCTCAGCGTCCAGGTGCTCTTTTATACTTACTTGGGTCAGACCAAGGGAATGGGAAAACGATATCTGTGTTGCAAGGCTGAACTCATGTCTTCAAGGTTTGTCAGGGTGCTTTTGCCAATAGGTCACCACACCCTCCCCACATTAAAGAACTGCACTGAGATCAGTGCCAACAAATGTTGGCCCCAGGCTGATGTAGCATTTTGCTCTTTCTCTGATCTGATGTGAATAAGTAAAGAGAGGTGTTGAACTGCAGGGCCCCGGACACTACAGCATGGAGCGTAACAAGGCCCCCTTTACTGTGCACTACAATATGCTCTGACATATGGTACTGAATGTACTTGCTTATTGCTTAAATTCTGCTAATTTCTGGGAATTGGTAAGGAAGCAGACTTCCAGCTAAGATCCTTATCCTTATATACCCCCTGGAGCCAGCCAC
Organism: Mesitornis unicolor; assembly: GCF_000695765.1. NCBI lineage: Eukaryota > Metazoa > Chordata > Aves > Mesitornithiformes > Mesitornithidae > Mesitornis > Mesitornis unicolor. The sequence continues at coordinate 32,538 of NW_010175127.1, forward strand.
TTCAGTAACATTTTTTAGTAATACAGTAATGAAGGAGCTCCTTATATGAGCCACCAGACTGCTGTCACTGTTTTCCCTCACCTCTTATTTGCCTCCAATAAAATCCCTACCTGGGGAGAGAGAAAAGAAAGGGAAAAAAGGGAAAGCCAAAAGGTGAACAGCTTTCCCAGTCCGAATCCTGCTTTGGCTTCCTGCTATGGTCTGGAATGGATGATCCCCAGCTGTGCTCTGCTGGTTACTTCATGGCTGTGCAGTGGAGGTACAGAGGCAGGCAAAGACCACCCTCAAGGCATGAACATCATCAGGAATACTGGTGTTGGCTACCTTAACCAGGTCTCACAGGTCTCAGAGTTAAGCTGAGCTGGGCTCAGAGTCCACCCTACATCCAAGTGTCTGTAGTTGTCTCCTGAACGGCTACATGAGCCTGAGCTCTGGAGAACATATCTACAGGTGCATTGTCTCTTCAGCAGAGAAGTCGGGCTTAGGCAGTGGCCTTCAGGGTCAATTTGGTCTCTGGGGCATGTTGACATCTCAGCTCCCTTTACCTCTTTGTGTTTTGTCTTGATCCCAAACCTCTGTGTGGCATTCCTCATGGATGATGTGCAAGAGATGTCATATTAGAGGCAGAAGATATAATTTCTGATGAGCTAATAAAGCAATGGATGATAATGTGCTTTAATGGGTAAAGATAAAGCTGTTTGCATATCCCGGAACCTGGAAACTTAACAACTGGATGAGGGCCATGACATCTATGTAGATATCCTGATTCCTGTAGTGCTGGAGGACCATAACCGTTACATCCTTCTGGACTCCCTCTTAGCTCTTCATAGCCTTCCGAAAAGACCTTAGACGTCTGATCTCCAAGAAGGAGGAAGCAGAAAAATTATCCCTGGTAAGATCTCAAAACAAGACTGAAGAGAGACGTCTGCCACCTTTGTTCTCTATAACAGTGGATGCCACTGCCTCTGAAAACAAGCGGTGGAAACTAGAACACTAACAGGGATTTTGTTTTCCTGGCCATTTGGTTTCTGCTCCAACCTCCTCTCCCCTGTTGGTCCTCATTTTCTGTCTCCCACTGCAGTTGCTCTCCTGTTCCATGTCCTCATTCTTGGTGTTTCCAGCCTCCTGCCCTTTCCCTGCCAGACTCCAGATAGCCAAATTAAATACTTAAGTTTGCTGAATTAATAAGGGAAGTGACGGAACCTAGCAAGACAGGCACCTGTCACCTTGGTGGCATCTGTGGGGCTCACTCCACTCCACATTGGACACCACTGCATGCTCAGACCATGAGGTGTTTAAGGCAGGGATTATGTCTTCTGAAGTTTGCACAGAGGTGCTGACTGTGGCCTTTGGGCAGCATGAGCATTAAATTGAAGCCTTGTACTAGAAAACATTCCCACCTGGAAAGGTTCAAAGAAAAGCCTCCTTGTACAAGTTAAATTCCTGCTTGGTGCACAGGCTGTTTATTTAACAGAGCTTGGCAACTGAAGCAAATTGCTGTGCTAGAACAAGCAGAGACTTCCCATTGCTCTCCACCTGCCCTCCCACAGCTGGATCCACTAACACGTGCCTGCGGTTTTACCAGCCTGGTATAGGCAATGGGATCGGGCCTTTTCTGCATGCAGAGCTGCTTCTACAACTTTCAGAAACATGAAATATCAGCCCTGAGTAGAAAACAATGAAAATGTTAACATGATGGACCAACATCCGTCATTCAAACCATACATGATGCATCACAATTTTCAACAAAGACCGATACAAGTACATGCTGCAATAAAATTTTAGCATTGATTATTTTTTAAGATCAAGTGGAAAAATAGTTTGTTCTGTTACCCTTTCTTCTTCTTCATGGGCTCCTGACAGCAATCCATTTGTTCTTATCAGTCTTGTGTGAGAGTCATAAAGAGGAATTGAAGGAGGGTGGAACAAATTGTCTCACCAAACCCACAGTAATGAAAATTGAAACAAAAACCATTCACTCATTCCTGTTGCTTTTACTTCTCCCAGTACCGGCCATACGTATCACACATTAAAGTGACTCTGTTTACATGATAGCATTTGTGTACAGGCATTAGACTTACTATGTAAAAGCAATACTTGAAAAAAAGCAGCACTGTATTTTAAGCCTTCTGTGATGGCTTGCTTCTTGAGTCTCTGAATTTCTGGTTTCACCATGTGCAAAATGGGATACATGCTCTCTTACTGCAAATTGCTTTGAGATGTTTGGATGAAAAGCGCTATATATGTACTCCTGACTACGGGCAGTTTATTTGTTCCTCTAATAACCAGTTCCCTTGATGAAGAGATTTTTATTAAGATCAACAGGAGAGCAGAGGGAGGAAAATAAGGCATTTAAATTGGGATACGATTTTTAAAAGTAAAATTAGTCCATGTTCCTGTAATATAACATCTAGGAAAAGAAACATTATTTCAACAGGTGCATTTTATATACCACATGCACATGCACTTTCACTGTTTGAAGCCCCTCTAGTGAAATTCACCTGGGCAGCAAAGGAGCCTGTAAAGTTACGTTATTAATTTTCAGGCTAGTGTTCCCATTTAGATAATCAGCATCATGCCTTAGTAATTTACTCAATGAAGCCGATTCAGCAAAATTGCCCTTTATAAAGCATATGTACCCCATATGTGAAGGCTGTGTCTATCCTTATATTTCAGCATAGTAAGTAAGAACATGTTGTCAAGATGATGTAAATGCAAGGCTTACAGTAATCAGCAATGATGCACCATCTAAGGATTTGTCTGGAAGCTGAGTACTCCTTTTAAATTTTATGCTGTATTTCTGCACATGTTAGAGCCCATGTAATAAAACGACATGGTTCTCATGATCAGACCTGGTGCAAATTGGACTGCACATGCAGGTTTCATGTACCACCATCGAAGGAGAATCTGTGCTGTGCTTCCCCCGCTGAGCCACACGAGTTGATGTACGGTGAAGAAAGTGTGAGGAAGGTATGGGAAAGATGAAGGATCCTGTGACACGAGCACTCAGAGAACTTGTATTCTGCTCATTTGGGAGCAGTTACAAACAGGACTCACAGAATAGACGGTGGCTAAAACAGGTATTTAAGGTGTCTTAACAAACATAGAGCTGTATATGAAGCATATTCTGTTTGGTATTTATTTAGCCATGGACTGAATAAGCCATGGTGGCCATGGGCTTCACGTCTGTAGTCTGGTCTTCACACCCTCAGAGCTCCTTCTGACTTAACTTCAGTCGTTTAAATGTAGATGTGCAGATAAAGCCAACTCTCTGGATGTCCTTCACACTGAGTGGCTGTAGAGAAATGTGAGATGCATCCGGTTTATTTCAGACATTTGTCTTATGATGGACGAATTATTTTCTAAAGGAGCCTCACAGTCTTCATTGACTGTAAGCAGAAACTTAAAGTAGATAACAAACATTTAGATGGATAGAATTAGTCAGGAAGAAACACACACTGAGTTGTACCCACTGGGAAAAGCCTTGATACCAGAGTGACTTCACCTGAATAGAAATTTCCAATCATGAAGAAGCAGGGACAGATGGGGCTGCAGTACAGACAAAACTTCAGTGGTGCTTGTTCAGAGGAAAGTGAGAACCAAATTCAATCCAGCTGAATGATGAACATCGTGAAACAGAATACTCAGTTTCATCAAAAATATTCTGGAGAATCACCTTCATTATTAGTGGCTTTATTCAAGACTCATGGAAAATTTTGAAAATATTTCAATGTCTCATTTGCTAATTGCTTTTCACTGAAATGGGTATCTCATAGGGGAAAGCACCATGTGATCCCAGAAAGAAGAGATGAACTTGCTATAATCTTTTTTGTGCAAATTAAACAATGTGGAAAATGGAACCTTGAGGGACAGTCTGTGTGAAGAGGTTACAAATATTGCTTTCCCAGCAGGGATGATGTCATGGTTTCTGTCAGAATTACTAAAATGCAAACGTATTTTCTGGAACATAGGTTTAAATATATATGATCTTTGTACTTAAAGACTCACTTTCCCACAGAACTACATGAACTGAAGTGTGAACCTTCATAACACTGTAGTAGCCTATAGCTTTTCTTTCTTTTACTGTATCTTGTAAAAATCTCTCAGTTCTTCATGTTAATATCCTTCCTTATATTTTCTGACATTACATCTGAAATTCATTAAAGAATTATTCAAAATTTGGACAGACAAATGCAACAGAACAATTACATTTAAACATTTTTGATCTCAAATGTTTAACAGACCACTACAACTTCATATCTACATACCAGACAGTCCCACAAGAGAGATTTTCTCTTAGATCTGTTTAGGAACTTCATCATGAAAAATGCATTATATCTTTTAGATTCACACTTGACTTGCTGCACGGAAATGTATGACTATAGGCATTTTGCAGATTTAACTGATTTGATGTATTAGTCGGTGTGCTTAAATTTTATTTCTTTTGTGTTGAATTAGCATCCAAGACTCTGAAGTGAGATGACTGGGAAAAAAATAAGATCGATTTATTCATTGCAAAAACTGATTCCTTAGTTCTTAACTTTAAAATTTATTCCCCAAGACCTTGTGGTATAAAATCCTTTAATTGTTTTCTTTATTTTCCATTAGTGCAACACTGGGTTTCAAGTCGGAACTGTGCAGCCCAACAGATGTTAGTCAGTCCTGAGATTAGAGGCCAAAAAGCATGATCCAGGGACAAGAACAGCATAGACGGGGATTTCCAGATCACAGCACAGACTTCTAGATCTGGGTCTGGCCAGGTGGAGAGGGAACAAGAGAAAACTTCTGTCAGGGTAATTGTGGTAAATGCAGTTAAGGTGCAGCACTGGCAGTAGATGCATTTGCTGGTAGCAGTTGCCACCAGGTGATCTGATAACTGCCAATGATTTTTTTTTTCAGTGAAAGCAAATCTCTTCCAGTTGTGATCTAAGAAAAGTTCATATATTATAGATGTTGTCTAATCTGCCATACTTAAACAGTCTAAGCTACTTTTTTCCTGATTGGTTGCTGTGCAACAGAGTTCTTGAAAAACAAACGATGAGTATTTTACTATCACCAAGACGGGTTAAAAATATGAGAGACAAAATTAGCACATGGCAAAACTGCAAACTTATTGTGTCATATGCAATACTAATTTTCACTGAACTTTTGTTTCTTGAAGACAATCTGGAGTTCAAGGGACCAATTGCCTTCAGCACAGTGGGACAACAACATCCTTAGAGAAGCAGTAAATGCAATCCTAATTATTTCAGGTTTCGGCTTCAGTGGCCATAAGCAGTTCCCCCTCACCTTAGGTGGGCAAATCAAGATGAGATTGGAGGGCAACTCACATTTCAAAATCAACAATTATTCAAAACTCAAAAGTGATTCAATGAAAAGCTTGTATCCTGGTTGAAGGAGAGGGCCTACCAGCTCTATAGCAGCTGGCTCCTGGAGGCAGAATCAATTTTATAGTTCACAGAGCTAGACAAGAACAAAAAAACTGTATAAATTAGAAGCTTATTTTTTTCTTCAGTAATCACTGTGTGACCTGCTACAATACATACTTAATAAGAAATTAGTCTATACTTGTTAGAACTCCATTGCCTTGGTAGAGCCATTTTTACTTCTTTGTCCTTGCCTGCATTTGTTATGACCCTGCCTTAAACAGCCCAGACAATGCTGTATAGCAGATGTGCCTCAAAATAAATTCTGCTTCATGGGGAGAATACACTGGTGTCACTCAAGTCAGTGATGAAGCACCCATTGTTTTCTCTATATCTTTATTTTGAAAGGAATTGAAAAAGACCAAAGGAATAATGGATCCATTGTCATCCTGTCTTGGTTAATCGCTTGGTTATCACTATCAATGTCACATCTGCATTACAGAAGAAAAACTATGTGCTCTCTTCTCCCAAACTCAAAGGAGTACATATATGAATAAGATATTAATACTGTATTCTCCCAACAATCTAGTTGCTGACTGATGGAACACACCTTCCTGATCAGGCACAGCTGTAATACCTTCTCACTCTTAATTCAGACCTGAATTTGAGAATAAAAGTGGTTCCGAGGAAGAAGGAGAATTTAGAATACATTAGTGCTGCCCTTTGTGGTTTAAAGGACATGAAAAAGGATACAGTCATGAATTATTCCTCACCGACTGTGAAGAAGAGGGAGATCATGGGTCAGAGTTGTACAGACATCTCTAAATACAGAAAGGATTTCCAATTTGGAAACCATTTTCACACTACACACATCAGCAAATGTAAGTATCTTATCTCATCTATGCTCTCTAGCAATCTGAAATCCTTGAACAATCATTTCTCCTTTTTGCTGCACAAGTCCAATGATAAGGATGTCAAATCAAGAATAAAAAATTTGACTGGCACTGTCAGGCTCCTGGAGGAGTCCAAAGATGAACAGAAAAAAGCTCTGAAGTCAACTCTTGGATAGTGATGAGAAGTTGGACACTTCAAAGCTCACACAGCTGTAAAAAGGATGTTTACAAATTAAGGCTGACTAAGGTCAGGGACACCTGCTAGTCAGAAATATGTAGTTTTTGTTATTAGCCAAATATGAGAAATCTAGTGGAGCCTCCCTGCTGTGCTTATAAAGTCACACTATGTTCTTCATTCTGATCATTTGTGCAAAATTAATTCCGTTCTGTTCTGCTTCCTGCTGCCCCATGACAGACCATAACAGACTTGCTAATAGTTACTTAAATAACATCCATTTTTCTAAGGGTGCTAAAAATTTTGTTTATCCTTTGCAACTGCCAAGGTGTTTTAGTTGGATTTGGATAAATGCTTGTTTGTAACATTAGTGATTCCACTGGGGGAATCCAGCTTGGAAAATTGCTAATTGCAATTTTCCCTCCAAGTCACAAACCACTCCTAGTGCTTTTATGTGGTTTTTCCACTCAGCATTGTCACTTGGACAATGCAGCACTCAAATACTTTTACCTATGCAAATAATAAACCTTACCCTGGATACTGAAGTACTTCTTTTAGTGTCGCACTGATATAATTCTTCCTTCTTTTTCCCTCTTCCATGGCTGACAAGAAGGACTTGTCTACCATCCTACCCTTGAGGCCCACTACCCCAAAATATTAGCTGAGTATAACTCTGGTGTTTAGCTGCTTGTGAGGTTAAACCACGACATAGCTCTAACTCAGCAGGGTGTGATTCTTCAGTGTCTAAGCTTAAAAAGATAAAAATAGATAAACCAGTTACAATGGTACAAGAAAGGTATGAACTTGCAGTGCACTCTGTGGTAATCAGCTATGTGCAGAGTCTCACCACTCGAGCAACTTTCCCAATTTATTTCCTTCGGGTCCCATAGGTATGAATGTACTACTTCATATCCCATAGAAAAACATGAGATAGTTCTGATTCTTCTTTAAAACATCAGGGAGACTTCACCTGGTGAGTTTTTCCAGTGATTTTGACTTAATTCCCAAGAGTAAAGTCCTCTTGTACCAGATTTATTTTCTTATGTTGTCATTCAGAGGCATTCCCTTCAATCCACTACCCAGAAGGAGATCCTTGAGTCTTGTAGCATGCTTCCCATTCCATGAGTAATTCATGCAACTCTTCACAGGAAACTTCTCCAATTTTTCACCATCAATCCTCAAGTATAGACTTCAGAAACAGAGACTGCAGCACATACACTGCTACCCACTGAAAGTCTGGCCACTTAAGAGTTGAGTATGAAAAATGGAGACTTCTAAAATTACTAGACACTTTTGAAAGCTTTGGCTCTAATGACTGATTCTCTTTCAACACGCACCAGTGTGCATTACAAATACCTCACCTAAAGCCATTAGTTATACCAGTTTCAGTGGAAGAAGAACCAGATCTTCAAGGTCTGCACTTAAACTCTTCATGCCAAAAAATCACAACAAGTTAAAAAAGTTGGCACACACAACAGTTAAAGAAAAGGAATAAAAAAGAGGAACTCCCCTGCCCTTCCTGTTTCAGTTTACTTTAACTAGTGACCATACTGCAAATAAACTAAATAAGCAGCAAAAACAAATATTCTTTCTCCTGTCACCCAAACTACTATTGTGTTCTCAGGGTTTGCAAGGAAAACAATATATGTTATTAGCCCAGCTAACACAGCTGTAGAGACACAGACAGGCTTTTGGACATGCAAGTTCTTTGTTCTTTACGAAATCTGGAAAGGCTGTGTTAATTCCCTCCTGCTTTCAGCATTTGCAAGGGGATGTGAATTCCCTGTGTTAATAACTCACAACTATTAACAACTATTATGATTCTTTCTGTGCTTAAATGCAGAGTGATTGTCCAGCTGCCAAATGTGGCATCTGAAGTGGAAATTTAGGGGGGATTCTGGAGTGCAAAGAATATCTGCAGGATGGAAAGGAGACAGAAGTCTGTACTTTGAGCCAAGATATTTGGTTACAGACTCATAGAATGACAGAATTATTTCGGTTGGAAAATATCTTTAAGATCATCGAGCCCAACCATTGAACCAGCCCTACTAAATCCACCACTAGACCATGTCCCTAAACATGACATCTACTCGTCTTAAACACCTCCAGGGATGGTGACTCAACCATCTCCCTAGACAGCCTGTTCCAGTGCTTGACAACCCTTTTGGTAAATAAATCTTCCTAATGTCCAACCTAAACCTCCCTTGGCACAACTTGAGGCAATTTTCTCTTGTCCTATCACTAGCTACCAGGGAGAAGAGATCAACCCCCACCTCGCTACAACCTCCTTTCAACTAACTGTAGAGCACAATAAGGTCTCCCCTCAGTCTCCTTTTCTCCAGACTAAACCCCATCTCTATCAGCTCCTCAAAAGACTTGTGCTCCAGGCTCTTCACCAGCTTCGTTGCCCTTCTCTGGACACATTCCAGCATCTCAATGTCCTTCTTATAGTGAGAGGCCCAAAACTGAAGACAGTATTGGAGGAGTGGCCTCACCAGTGTCTATCACTTTCCTGGTCCTGCTGGCCACACTATTTATGTTGCAGGCCAGGCTGCCATTGGCCTTCTTGGCCATCTGGGCACACTGCTGGCTCATATTCAGCTACTGTCAACCAGCCCCACCAGGTTCTTTTCTCCCTGGCAGATTTCCAGCCACTCGTCCCCAAGCCTGTAGCATTGCCTGGGGTTGTTGTGGCTGAAGTGCAGGACCCAGCACTTGGCTTTGTTGAACTTATAAATGCCTTATAAGTTGTTGTTGAACTTATAAATGCCTTAAATAATGCCTTGTAAATCAGTATATTATCAAAAAAGTGAGTTTTTTAATTTGAGCTAGATGAGGAACGCAGTGACCATTCTGGGAGGGGACTGGTACCATGACAGACAGCCTATTGTTTAGTATGTCCATAACACCTTAAAATTCAAGTTGCTAAGTACCCACCAGAAGAGGTGAAGCACCAGCCATAAAGAGCCATGTAGATTGTCTTCACCTAACCTGGCTTTGCCTTAGCTAGGGCCCCTAGAAGAGCCTCCCAGCTCCCATGGCTCCAGTTGCACCCTAATCTCCTGGGAAGCCTAGGCAGAGGCAGGCACCATTCCCTTCCCAGCATCCCTGCCTGGCCGTACAACACACCAAAGCACAGCCAGGACACCAGCATCCTAAGACAACCCACAAAGAAGACGTGCTGAACAGCTCTGACGTGACTGCTATTACAGATCTTCCCAGAGTCCTTCAAGTATATCGGCTTTAAAATGTCACTTTGGCCAGGCACAGAGTGAAAGCAATTTTTTTTCAGGATAAGTAAGATTTGAACTCCAGAGTCGGAGATGTTGTGACTCTTTCTAGCTTTCTAAATCATAAAGGATGATGACCTTATAGCTAGTGAGCTCACCAGTGCCTGGATCAGTTGATTTTCCAGTAGTTAAATGGTGTCTTTTGTCATCAGTTAACAACTGCATCAGTGATCATGATTTCTAACATCAGGTCTGTGCTCACTACATAGCTGCATGCTAGAAGATGAAAACATGTGGCATTTTCTACCACATTACACATCTGGAAATTCAAAGTTAACCTGCATTTGGAAACTCTGAACTGAAAAATAAACAAAATCTAATCAACTGTGTCTTCATGTAACCTTGGAAACAGTTATGGCTTGAGAACAGCTGTGCTTGTTATTTCAATGCTTTCTGATATGCTACAGTAAATTACGTCTCGGTTACAAGGAAGTTACTCCTCTGTTACATCAGTCAAGGTAATCTGCACTCCGTGTTCATTGAATTATTTGCTGTGCATCAAACTGTCAGCCCAAGAAATCTCACACCCTTGGCATCAAACTCACCTAATGGCAGTGCCCTGCAAATGCTTGCAGAGCAGCTGGTGGGTCTCAACACCCTTGTAGACTCAGAAGACTTTACTGGGTGCTACCTGCAAACCAGTGTTGCAGCTCCTCTCCTACAGCATGTCCTGACACACCTCACCACCTCTTTACATGTGGCAGTGCTGCGTTAACATACATCAGGAAAAATTTTACCTAAAAATATTGTCCTGAAATAGTATAATCTCTCTGTCATTCATCTGACTATTTAGAGCCTGATCTAAGGCTGATAAAATCGGTTAATAGGTAACTTTTGGCAGAAAGGGGCTTTGAATCTGACAGTTGTGGCTCCCTTACTGTGGAGATGTGTGGGAAGGAAGGAAGGAAGGAAGGAAGGAAGGAAGGAAGGAAGGAAGGAAGGAAGGAAGGAAGGAAGGAAGGAAGGAAGGTTGGAAGGAAGGAAGGAAGGAAGGTTCCCAAAACTGCTTTTTTACTTAGTATTTTAGCAGTTTAAAAGTAAGTAATTCCCTTCAGAAATAGTATTTGTTCTTAGGAGCTTAACTTGTGCTTTCTAATGTGCTGAGGAAACAAAGTCTGCCTCAAGAAGAGAGCTGAGATCCGAAAGGCAAAGAGGGATTTTCTCAGGGAAACAATAAGAACTGACTGCAGCAGTGGCTCCAAACTTTTTTCCATTTTTGCCCTTTGAGATTTTGCAAGCAGTGAATTAAAGCCCTTCTTAAGGAGCCCATGCTGTGTAACAGGGCCTGCAGACCTCACAGAAAGAGACACCCATGCATTAACACTTTGCCATTTATCACTCACTGAGTAGGCTGTGGAGGTTATTCCAGCTTACTGAGGCCTTATGAAGGGGTCTCCAGCACACTTGCTCTCTACTCCAGGACTGTGTTTATGTAGTAATTATAGCCATGACAGCTAATTGAGTTTTTCCAATCAATCACACTGGAAGTTTTGTTTGTTTTCCTGTGCTAGGGAACAGGAAGGTTCTACCCTTTTCTAAACAGTGAGAAAGAAATGAAAGATCTTTTTCAGGCACAAGTTGAAAATTGTTATTTAAGAAGGGTTCAATCAGCAAAAATCCTACTTAAGTGAGAGTCTGCATATAATGACACTGAGTTTTATCTGGACTTTATAGCAGATAATCAAAAGATAAGGAGCTGTGGTTTGCCCTTCCTCTGTGCCTTTGCCATGTTAGTTAGTGACTCTGATGGCAAACTTAAGAAAAGCTGTCATTAGGCTGGGGCATGCTCCAAGCCTATGCATACACAGCTCAGGGGATTGGTCACTGTTCTGGGTTACTGGTCTATAGGACAAGGCAAATACTCCAGCCCATTGCTTCACTCAGTGGAGTCACACCACTTTTCATGAAAGTACTAGCATAGATCATATCAAGTTTTCTGTCATCACAGTTTACACTATTTTTTATTACATTTGTCTGTTCATTGCCAATTTTTTTTACTACATGAAATCAAGGTTTCGAAAACAGTTCCTATCTACCTTTATGACTCACTAAGAAATAAAAAGTCATAGCACTTCCCAAAATGCTGCATGTCACTGATCTGTGCACAACAGACATGGTCTGAATTTGGTAAATATCCATCAGGAACAATGCTGATGCAGTTCCTCCTCCCTCAGGGCAGGGCAATGGACTAAATCACCAGGTTCCTACATTTTTTCTCCTAGCAGATCCCTGAGCCATGGCAGTGTAACTTCTGCAAAGCAAATTTAAGTGCGTTGACAGCAAGGTTGTCTGACCTTTTTCAGGCCACATAAAAATCATTTATGATTCCATTTGACAAGATATTACGAGCCACAACTTGAAGTCATCTGGGCAAAATGGTCTATCAAGGTTTCTTCCCACCTTATTGTAGCCACTTCCAATAAAACTGCATATGATGATCCAACTGTTGATCAAACTGATGATCCAAAGGTTTAGCATGAAGAAAGAAACAACTTGCTAATGTCCCATTATAGAGTGAGAAAGTTTGCAGCCAGCAAGCTGACTACTGCCATTTCAGTGTTCATTTTGCCTTTCTTAACCAAAGGATAAAAGTTCAACATCTTGTGGGAAAGCCGCTTTCTCACACACATGGTGCAAAAAGAGAAGTCCCAGTGGTCAGTGGACTTATGAACAGGCAGGTCTCTGACAAATAAACAGCGAAACACTGTTGGTTCATGTTCCCAACCTCACACTTCTTTTGGGGGTCAGGAATTCTTTTAACAACTCCACTTATCCAACCTCTGTACTTAAAAAGAATGAAGAATCTGAAAGGTCGCAACACCAGCTCTGCTTCCTTCTAGTCTCGGAGAGTAACCTTTTTTTTACCTGCATGTATAAACACAATGCAATGTCCTACTGGTGAGTCCAACAACTGACCTGTAATCAAGTTGTAAAATGCTGCTGTGGGGAAGTAGAGAAACTAGAAAATGAGATAGCAAATTATATTAATACACTGTATTGAATGGGTTGCTGTTTCCTAAATAGTCCAACAGCAAGTAGCATCTGACACTAGCTCTGTGAACTGATACCAGCTTCACCTGTTTCTAGTGTTGCTGGGCAGGGTTGCTGGATATTTTCCACACAAAGTCAGAGGTGAAAAATAAGATTTGAAAAATCATGAAAAAGAAATGCTACATGTTTACGTTGCTCCTGGCAGTACATGAAGTTAATCCCTGGTAAAGGGACAGTAGACTGTCAGTGACCTCCTTAATCACTCTTAAACAATTAAATTTGGGCTAAACTGAGATTTAAATGATACCAAAGACTTACCCTCACTTTCTTACCCAAAGACATCTTTAGCTAGTGTATTTGGGGAAGGTTGGATACCAAGTCCTCCCCCTTCTGACTTGAGAACTGGTCAAAGGCTTCTTTACTACACTTCATCAGAATTATTTGAATTTAAAACTTATACTAAAAATTCATTGCTTTCTGGTATGTTAAATATCTGTCTTGTCTTTCAGTGTAGCAAATGTTGGCTTCCCAGAACATTAAACTTTAAATACCTCAAAACATTTTCTAAGGGAGAAAGATTGCTAAAGGGTTTGGATTGCTTATGGTCCAGGGATTAAAAACATAATTTCAGTACTGTGTTGATCATGATTCCCTCACCCTTTTTGCCAAAATCTCTATTTAATATGAGCTTTTCTCTGCATGTGCTCTGTATCTACCACTGAGATGCAAACAGAAAAACTGGAGACACAAAAGTGACTGAAACAAAATACAAGACCTCAGCTATGCTCAGATCCAAACTCTTCTTTCAATATATTAATAACACAGAACATACAAGTTACCTGAAATATATGCAGGGTTTATATTTAATCCTCTTTTTCCTAATTCTCACCAAGCACAATAAGGGTTATCCCCTGTAGGCAAGCAGGCAGTAGAGTCTTTGATGGTAAATGAGTTATAAATCAACAGCAAGTCAGAGATGTTAAAGTTGTATCTTCCCTAGGAAAAAAGATAAATTTTTAACTTGAATTAGTTACCACAGTGCTTAGCCCTAATGAAGACTAAGTAGTTGATAGCTTTCACAAAGGTTAGTGGGTCAAAGTAAACCCTGGGGCTGCCCTAGGCTTTAATCAGATCTGCCAACATCTATCAGGATTGAACTTTCTCCCCTAAGATTTTACCTCATCTTAGTATACCAAGTCCTCTGTCTTGATTTAAAAATACTCTCTTTCCCCCTAATGAAAATGAAGTCTAAGGAGTAAGAAAAATAGTAGGTGTGTTGACAATTCAAGTGGAGTGTAGGAAGGACAAGGAGAAATAGTGGGAAAACAAGATGGGAAACAAGGAGTGGTTTATTTGCTTTGGGGGGTTAAAAATTAAAAAAAAAAAAAGACAAAGTAGATTTAGAATACTAGATATAAGCAAGGAAGAGTAGGTACAGATTTAGCTGTCTGTGAAATACTTGCATATATCAATATCATAGGATCAATGTAAATTTTAGAAAGTATCTACAGAAATTTTCTGAAATCTCTGGTATCTTCCTTTCCTGATCAATAGGCAGACAGAAAAACTGTATTTCACACAGATATTGTCTTCTGAAGATAACAGATAAAAGGATGAATTATTGTGTATTTGATGACATATTATCCTTCTGCTCTTAACTGCTCTGTTAGGACAGTCAGGAGAACCGCCACTACAGACTCCCTCAGTTATGGCAGCAACCTTCTGGTTATTCGGTTGACTTTTTTCATATTCTACTTTTTTCTTCTATAACTCCTTGCCACAAACAGAAGCTTTTGAAGTAACTTAATAAAAAAAATTACTAAAGCATATTCTTTGTCTTGGGAGGGAAAATACCTCCAAGGAATAACATTTAAAACATATATATTCACAAGGACTGTTTCAGGCTTAGCATTTGAAACAGGGTAAAAGAAGAGGGGCCAAATAAACTTTATCTGTGGTGATTTCCTTCAGTATTACTGGGCTGCCCTTGTCCACTTGCATTCTCTTGTTTCCAGGCCGATTCACCATGTTGAATGAGTCAGGAGTAGGGGAAGTGATGTATTAACTCTGAGATCTCCATCTGCTCCTGACTGGTCTACTTCAGCGGTGCAAACACGAGTTTTTGATGGGAATATTGATATAAACTGCATTCCAGGACAGAGCTGAAACATAAAATGGTGTTCCATGTCAATCCTACTTGGTCTAAACAGGCTCCAGTGGCAGCAAAAAAATTCAGATGAGAAGGAAGGCTGGTCTCTGAGTGATTATAACCTGGTATGAAGATCAAATGCCATTTCATCCTGGGATAATTAGTGGAATACTTATTACACTTTAAGTTGGTTTCTCATTCAGCAATATGGAAGTCACATGGATTCATAGTTTGGAAATTAGCATCTTGTTTTCACAGCAGTCTAGGGTTAGTCAGTAAATATGATGAGTGAAGAGTGGGTGATTAAATCAGTCAGAAATCAGGGGAAGTACATTGTTGGCTCTGGAGTCTCCATCAGCACTTGGCTAACTGCATCTCTGAAGATTCTCAGAGTTCATATTTACTGACTGAAAATTAATTTCTGCTAATTCCCAGAACAGAAAAATCTAGGGCATATATAGAGGAGTCATTTCTGTTGTAAAGATCACAGAGGCAAATGTCCTCAACAGGGGAAGCGCTACAAAATTTAACATCCCCCTCCGCCATTGCACATGCCATATCACTGCCTGTGATGGCACTGTGCACCCATCTTCACCTTGCTCCATGAGCAGTGTAAGGTATGGCACTACTGGACTTCTAACTTGGATGTGCTAAAGCCCTGGACAAGTGCACACCTCCTTTTAGGACATGTCAAGTGCAGGACTGGAGTCACAAAGAAGTAGGTGAAAGTTGCAAGTTCAGATCTGAAGAAATCAAGAACACTACAGGCAGAGAAACAAATAAAAATTCTTGAGGATTGGACCAGGGATTTGGATTTGTCTTGTGTCCACTTTCAAACCAAAATATATCCCCTGTCCCAGGAAGAAAAGAGTCAGTCTTCCTCATGTAGATAGAGTACACAAGGCCAACCAGGCATCTGGAAGCCAGACATAGGACAGGGTGGAAAAGCAGCTGCTGGCTTTCCTGTTCTTCCTCTTGGAGCTACTGCTCCAGCCGTAGCTGCAGTTGCTGTTCCTGCTGCTGCTTTTGTTCTTCCAATCTTTTCTGTACTCTGGCTGTGCTGCCTGCCTGTGTACCCTGCTGTACGTAGCCCAGGGGGTTATACTATCAACCTGACAGAAAAATGGGAATATTTGCTTAGGAGGTTGAGGTTCTGTGCCCACTGGAAACACAGAGTGGTTAAGCAAAACAAATAGAACAATTTTTCTGGGTAAGATGTAGTTCACTGAGAACTTTACCATTTTCCCTCTCACTCCTAGAAAGATGATCTCCCTTTTTCTTTCATCTTTTCTTGTATTATCTCTTTCATTTGGAGGCTTACTGTGAGTACGCAATGCTCTTTGCTTCAGCATTAGGTTCTGGTGGCAGTACCACATTGCACATCTTCTATTCAAGAAGCTGTTCCTCAGAATGAGTTTTCTGGAGCCACCTGTACTCCGACTCCACTTACTTCAGTAATGATCAATGCACACTAACAGGTAAATCTGACATAGGAACTGTGAAAACTCTGAAGCAGAGTTGGTTGGATCCTGCAGCACTTATGCAGCCATTAAGTATAAACTTTCATTAGACTTCATTCATCCATCAACTTGTATCCCTTCAGAGCTGGATATTATCCAATTCTTTGTCTAGTCAAGATCTTTTCCTATCATGTCATTGTTGACACTCAAGCCTTATATTATATTGGACATCATATGGAAAAAAATGTAATTATCCATAACTGAATGATTAAGTCTAACCCATAAACACTGACGTTAATGACTACCAGGCTGCCATGTTCTTGTTTGAAGTCCGATGGCTAAAACTTTGTTTTCCCCTTAAAAAAACAAATACCACTCTTAATTTCCTGGAATAACATGGAATAAATTGCTGTTCTATCCAACACTATTTGAGCATTTTATCTTTCTTAGTTACAAGCTCTGTTTCTTGGAAAATGTGATGTTCATATGGCTCTGCTTAATAAGGAGGAATTAATTTCCCTCTTTATTGCCTGTTTTGAATCTTTGCAATTCTAGAGAGACCATCTGAGCACTTTATATCCTTTCCCTAAAATTGTGCAACATAATCATTCTTACTAAATGCTCTGATATTCCTTAAAATGTTTGTGGTTATTTTGTCATGGATTTTGCACATAGTAATGCAGAGCAATCCTCTATTCTAGATACAGGCATGAAAAGCATGAGATCTTTATAAATTGTTAATGAATACAAAGTAGTCCAAAGAAAACAGCACTATCTGAGGCCAATATTCTAGATATTTCAGAACTAAAATGTTCCACAGCTAGGAAAAGTTATAGTAAGATGTTGATGTAATATTAAAAATAGCCTCAGAAATAAACTTGGCTAACCATACATACCTAAGTGACATCCATCTGAAGCCTTATTTATATGAATTAAGACACAGTTACAGAGTAATTACAAATGTAACTAGTTATGTCTCCTAGATGTAGGGGTTTTTGTCCACTTTTAGCTTCTCACATTTCCCTACCCTAGTATTCACAAAAGGCTTGGTAAAAGCACAGGAGTCCACCATGTGTAATCTATTATAGCTAGGACACCTCCTATTTGCAGGGCAGCAATTCCTGCAGAGGCAACGAGGACATACCTCCACTATTGACAGGTGTGAAGCCATTGTTGAATGCTAGCATGGAGGACTTCTTCCTAATCTGGTCCTTACGCATCTGTGATTTTCATTTCACAGAATCACAGAATCACAGA
>NW_010175128.1:0-36570 GCF_000695765.1 Mesitornis unicolor
AGTTTTTTAAAGTTGCCTGCCCCTTCTTCCTGCCAAAAGGAGGTTAAGAGCTAATTTTAGTTGGGAGGAGAGGGGATAACAAGTTTCAGACACTTTCCAAAAAGCATTCTCAAAGAGAGAATTTCTCAGAAAAACAAAAAACAGCATTGGGCTGTGATAACAGTAAACTCCTCTGCCACTTAATGTTCTGGGAACTGAAGGAATTCCTTCAGATATTGCTCAATCTCAGTGTGCAGATAACAGCAAGAAACCTTTCAGTCGTGTGCATGCTGGGGATATGATAATGGACTGTGGCACTAAACAAGAGTGTGCTGATGAATGCCAAGTGATGCGTGCTAGTGGAGCTGGGAAATGCGAGATCACATGGAGGCAACTAGCATTTTAAAACAGAAAATTGTGATACCTATTGGGGGGAAAATACTCCTTTGTAATTCCCAAAACAGACCTGATGTTTACATATTCTGGCATAACTGGCTTACATAACATGAATACTAACCTGGATTTTTCCAATTCCCTGCCTCAACCTCATTCAGACTTCCAGTAGCACTCTAGACTCACAATTGAGTAGACCCAGGAAGAAAACAAAAGCATGGATAAGCAGCAAAACCTTATTTTTACAGAGAGCAAAATAAAAAAAACCCAGAAGTCAGGGGAGATGCCGAAGATTGTCCAAGATCAGAAATAAATCCCAGGCTTCAGGACTCTCACTCACCTTTTCAGAACTCATGTTGAACAACTGTCAGTGGGAAAATTATAGTGACAGGAAGGGCATTGCATTTCCTCAGATCGCTTCAAAAAACATTTTGCTCTCATTGTAGTGATGAGGGATACATAAGAGATTTGTTGGAAAAAAAGTAGAACAAAGATTTAAGATGGAGGGGTGTTAGTTTGGCAAATCTTGTCACAAAGGGCTATGGGAATTATTTTGTCTGCCTTTAACGAAGCAAATGAAATGCAAACAAGTCTCCTTTATAACTCATTTGAGATTTTCAAGCACTGAGAACTCAAGAATTTCATTACTGACATTCCCACGGCAACTGTAACTTGTCCATACTGCACATGTATATGGCACCATAAAAACTGAGGCTCCAGACAGTAATAGAAAATTTCTGAACAATACTTTTGTACTGTGGCAGTTATTGCAGAAATTAAAATGCTGATTTCCATCATACAGGTTGTATAAAAATGTCAGCCAGAAGGCTGAAGTGACATTGGATAGGCTTTACTTAACCATTAAGGCACTCTCTTAACTTCCTGGGAGAAGTTCCCTTGACCTCTGCATCATCCTTCAACCTTCTCCACCTACACCCATGAACCCTCTCCACCTTCACCCACCTTCACCGACTTTCACACTGTCCTTGGCTGTGTCCACTACCCTATATAAGCCATGAGATAACAGCTGCAGATTTGTTGCATGCATGGGAGGACGCACAAGGCTGGTAGCACACCTACTGGGATTCATCACTGACCTCATTTCACAGGAACAAAAGAACAGGCCAAAACAGAGGCGATGACAGTCACGTTGGCCAACTCTTTGGTCCTACCTGCAGATTTGAGTTGTTAGATTATTCTGCTACTTGAAAAGTGAAGCTTTAAGGCTGAGGGGTGATTCATCTCTGTTACACACAAATCCAGCATTCAGAGCAGTTAATCACAGTGGAAACAGAGCTTTGATGTTTTTCTCATATGGACTCAAGGTTCTGCTTGGCCAACAGACAGGAAGTCTTGCTCAGTGCATCTGTATTAAAAAATACTAATAAACCTTCTGTGAAATGTACAGTGTATAATGAGCAAGTTGTGATACCATCTTTCACCTCTGCAATAGCAGCTGAGCTTGTGGAAGCCAAGCTGTGTCAGGAAAAAGGTGGCTTTATCTTTGTGGCACCATCTGGCATCCACAGCTGGAGAACCACTGCAAAGCTTATCTTGGTGTGACTGTCTGCCATCTGGAGGCAGAACAACCATGTAACATCTTCAGATGACTAATGCCTTGAGCAGAGCAAGGGTACTTGCAGATAGGTCCCAACTAGCCACAGAAGAAGCCTTGGTGCTGGAGCACACGACTAGCAGCTGTCAGGAAGCCTGCTTTTCCTGCATCCATGTTCCCACTTTTTTTGCTCATCCTTTCTGAAACATCCCTGATGTCTTTTGTTCTTCTGCTACTTCCAGCACTGCTCCCAGGATGGGTTTTGCTGAGCATCTGACTCACTCCTCCAAAAAAAAACTCCCACCAGCTATAATGGGCACACCATTGGCAATCAGAACCACATGCAAAGCAAACCTAAGAGGTCTTTCCTGTTCACAGCACACCTCCTCATTCTGCTCTGCTGCTGGGGAAGGGAGCTGTGGATGGGGAGGAGATCGCAGCACAGGGCGAGTAGGTCATGGGGATGAGGGAGCTGGTAGTTTGAAGGAAAGCTGAGGATGTTGGCCAGGGAGCAATTGGAAAGATAAAAATATGGAAGACTCCTGCTTCAACTGCATTTTTGGCAGTTGTGAGACTGTCGCTGGCTCAGAGCACAGTACATGACCAGCACAAATAGCTATTTGGAGGAACAAGGGAAAGGGAACACTGTATATTTCACATACAATTTGACCCACCATAATCAAATTTGTTAATAATAACCAGCAAATAGTTGAGCGGTAATGAAATGATACAGAACATGTTCCATGGAAATTTCTAGACAGCACCAAAACTCTCATGCTGAGTTCTGTAAAACACCGCCCTTTTAAGGAGGAAAGAAGCCATTTGAGAAACAGCCTTCCCATCCTCCCATCGGTCAGATGCAGCAGATGGATTCAGTTATGGCAAAATCAATAGAACGAAGAAAGGACTTAAAAGAAATCAGGTAGCTGAGCATTAATGCATCCAAGCAATAGAGTCAAGGAAGCAACTGGACATATTGCCTGTGATGGGGAGCTGAACTGGGAAAACATCTGAGGGAGAGGGAGGAGAAGGAGAAGAGTCTGTGGGAGAGAAACAGCAAAGCAGAGCCAGGGACAGTCCCAGTCCTGGAGTTTCCCCAAGCAGCTCTGTTCAATGGCACTGCACAGGCACAGTATAGATACTGGGGGACAAGCTTAGTCAGCCTTGGCCATGAAGCATGCCCTAGCAGACTCTACCTTGCATGCTGCTGGGCAGGCAGAAGACATTGGGTCTGATGGTACATCTACACACAGAGACCTAACAGGACTATGGAGAAACATTCGAGAAAGATAAGTCCACTGAAGCCATATAAAGATTGTAAGCAATAAGGAGGGAAATACAAGTAGTGTGCTAGTCTGATTTTTTAATCAGATAAAATAAAGTCAAGCTGCATGAACTGCACTCAGTGATTCTTATATATATGAATATCTATATAAAGATATATATTTATTTATGGTACTCCATGACCCATATGATGGACAAGGTCAGAACAAATTATCGTAATAGTCTCTGCTGGCCTTTCACATTATAAATTTCTGAATTTCTGAATTTACATTTGAAAGTACAACCCTCTCTCATGCCCAGCAAGATACGCTGTGGCTCCAGCAGCACTTTTCAATATCACAGAAACACAGAATGGTAGGGGCTGGAAGCGATCTCTGGAGATCATCTAGTCCAACCCCCCTGCTAGAGCAGGATCACTAGAGCAGGTTGCCCGGGATAGCATCCAGGTGGTTTTTTAATATCTCCAGAGAAGAAGACTCCATGCCCTCTCTGGGCAGCCTGTTCCAGTGCTCTGTCACTCTCGAAGTAAAGAAGTTTTTCCTCATGTTCAGCTTGAACTTCCTGTGTTCCAGTTTGTGACCACTGTCCTTTGTCCTGTCGCAGTGTACCACTAAGAGTTTGGTCTCATCCTTCTGACACCTGCCCTTTAGATATTTATAAGTATTGATAAGATCCCCTCTCAGTCTTCTATTCTTCAGGCTAAACAGACCCAGCTTTCTCAGCCTTTCCCCACAAGAGAGATGCTCCAGTCCCCTGGACTCCTGTGAACTCTCTCCAGTAGTTCCTTGTCTTTCTTGAACTGGGGAGCCCAGAACTGGACACAGTGCTGCAGATGTGGCCTCACCAGGGCAGAGTAGAGGGGGAGGATAACTTCCCTACCTACTGATCACACTCTTCTTGATGCACCTTAGGGTGCCATTGGCCTTCTTGGCCGTGAGGGCACATTGCTGCCCAAGAATGGTGTGCCAAGTGGGAGCCCACAGGGAGAGTAAAGTCATAAACAACCAGACAGGGGGGCTGTTGCAATCACTTTTTATGCTGCTAGTTAGGAAAAATCTTAAAAGATTGCCCAGTGTTTTTTCCTTATGTGAAATAAAAATAGCTGCAAGGTCCAGGTCTCAGCAGGGAGCCAAGTATCCAAGTCTGCTTGGGAAGGTTCTGCTCTGCAGCTGGTCATTTCACACTGCTTATCTCACAGCCACCAGGCAGTTTTGTCAGCGTGGTGCTGCTTCCTGACTAACCCACTCCATGAAGCTTATCTACTGCCATGCATCAAGCAGAGAGGATTTTGTTTACATACACACATGCATGTGCAACACAGAGCTCCCTGGATCTGTGTGTGTTATAACCTGTGCTTTGACCTTTTCCCGTCACTGGCTTTGATCAGACTGCAAGATTTCTGTGGAGGACTTGCTACATATGCAAAGTAGATTTCAGGCACTGTGATAAGGAGAAAGCAGTGGGATGCTAGCTGAACAAACAAACAAACAAACAAGCAAACAAATCCCAAACCACTTCTAAAAATTGACTTGTGCTGTCACATTATTCTATTTTGGCTTCTGTTTGCAACATTTAATGATAACAACACTGGTGGCTGACCTTGAAAAGTCCGGCTGCAAATTCCCCTCTTTAACTTTGCTGTGTTCCTCCAGGTCTTCCCATAACCCACTTTTCTCTCCTTCATATTTTCCCACATAGAGCACTGCATTTGCAATTGTAATATTTGAAGTCATAAACACTGAATTGTTTGCCTGCCTTGGAAACACTGCAGCCATTCCACCCATGTGCACATTCATCTGCTGTCTTCCCATTCCACTCCAGCCACTTCCAAAGCTGTGTGCCAGCTGTCCTCAAGGCTGGTTAGGGAGACTGTGCTCTGCTCAAAGGTAGGGTACCCTTAGGCAGAGCTCGGCATAAGCAGGGCCCCAGAGATCCCCCAGTCCCAGGACGGGATTTCTGTCAGGGCTGGTGCCTGTTCAGCCATGGCATACAAACCATAGCTAATCAGGCTCATTCGTTCCAGCCCACGGGGAGCCAGTTGTTTTTAAAGGAACTGCATAGATCCTGGTCCCGCATGGAGTGACTAGGTCATTTAGGGTGTCATTTGTAGTTAACAAACATGTCCCAGAATGACTCAAATGGAGAAGAGGGCTGCAGGAAAGCCCATCCCCATTTCCCTGGGCACCCTTGTCCCATCAGAAAAAACCCTGGCAAGACAGAAGCAGCAGAGATCCCTCCCTCTTCTTAATGTTGTTGACTTGTATTTTTGTTGCATTTGAGAGTCCTGATCAGAAATTAGTTAAGCTCTTTGTGCAAGGTAGTGTGAAAATAAAAGAGAAAGTTCCTGCCCCATATATGCCTCTGTCACTTCTCTAGGAGAGGTGCTGTGTTCCTTTCTACTGTTTTTTTTTTTGTACAATAAGCTCAAAGGTCTCCAATGCCCTATTTAAATATAAACAGCAAATTAGTTCTACCCAGGCACAACTGTCCTTATGTCTTCAAATAAATTTGCAGTTAGAAACTGAACTCGGAGATATACAGTTACCTTTAAATTTTACATTGCACATCTGAAAAAGCAGTGACGGCCCAACCTTCCACAAACGACTTGTCTTGAATTTAATTCTCCAGTTACCATACACTGCAAATGTAGAATGGAGGAGAAAAAGTGCGAAGGAGAACCTGACTGACCCTTCGCTATGTGCAGTGATCCCTCCCTCAGCCAAAAGGGCTGGCTTCTAGTTAAGGACTCTGAGCTGCAAGGAGTTATATCACTGACAGAGATATTTCCTTGGGGCTAAAATGTTGGCATAATGGGTCCTATAGCTCACACTTAAAAGCAATAGCTCTGAGAGGGGCAGGTACCAGAGAGTGCAGTTTTTTAATCTGTTATATTCCTAACACTTGCACAATGACCGTATCTTGAAAGGGGTGAATTTTCTGTCTTTCTCAGGCCTGATTGATTTAGATCAGAATAGTTATTTGGTTTTCCAGAAAGAGTTATTGTTCCCCTGTGCAGAGATTTTTATATGGCCAACAAAGCTTTGTGATGTTTCTAGCATATGGTGTGAGTGCATTTACCTGACAGCTCACTTTATATTTAGTCCAAGAGCTTGGGTTAGAAGTGGGAAAACACAAGCAACAATTAGAAACTCCTTAGTTCTCACCTGGCTCTTCTGACTGGCTCCCTGTGTGGCTTGGGACACTGGGCTGGAGCAATTTTTAAAAACAACCTCTGAGCAGGACTGCCGAGTTCCTTGCTATTGTGAGACACTGTAGGCCTTCTCCTTACATTGCTGTAAAAAAAATAATTTTTTTCTTCTCCTGAAGTGTTCACCTAACAACTTAGCCACCTAAAAATCACTGGACATAATAATCTATATCAGTTTCCCCATTTCTAATGGGGAATGTGGTGTGCTATTATTAATTTGCTTTACTAACATGGACTGAAAAATCAGTTCTTTAAAATCTGTGCAGATCTTTGATGTTCACTTTGAATCAGTTCATATTCGGTCTGTTATCTCATTGCAGAATTAAAGTCATGTTGAATCAGGATGTACATGTGCTATATAGCATAAGGAGACCTTCCTTTACTGGCAATCCAGAATGGTCTGAGTTCAGTCCAATTCTAATGGCAACTGATTGAAGCATTTACTTCAAGTCCAGCAAGTCCCAGCTGCAAGATTCCTTGGGCAAATGTGCAGGTTGATTGTTGCTGCTTACGCTGAATGGCCTTCATACAGAATTTCTGGACAGCTGGATCTTGATATCCAGCCAAAGTGACAAGGCAGTAGGGAATTGCTAAAATCTGTGATCTACCACTGAAGCTTATAGAGCCAGCAGGGGTAGAATAACCCCTGATTGTATCTGCAAAAGGAAATTCTTCCAGCATAAGCTGTCTCTGTATAAAGCCACATTCTGGTGATTGCTTCAGATTATTTTACCAGCATGAATCACAGGGATTCACTTTTTTTCTGCTGTGTCTGGAGAAAATGGCAGGATTATGGAAGGGCTACTTACCTTCCTTACAGCAGTGTCGAGTGTCCAGAATGAGAGCACTTTTGAAGAAAATGTCATAAAACCCATCCACAACTCACAGGTGACCAGCCACATGGAAACGTTGGCTGCTCTCAAGTATCTCAGGCATTCCCCAAGGCTTTCTGCTGTGGGTCCTGACCTGTAAGTGCTTGGGTGAAAAAATATTTTGCTGTGTTTCCAGCATTGCCATCCTGTGCCCCAAATGGGAGGTGTATGAGTTGGTCCTTGGGGCTGAGGTCTCCTTACAAGTTATCATGCTCAGCTCTGCTCCTCAACTGGGAGTTTTGGTGGGCCTGTGATGAATGAAAGTCATCCTCTCATCCCCCTCATCTGTGTCATCATACAAATGATACACTTTACACAAAGAAGACATTAAAGTAAATTTAAGCAGTAAACCTCTATATGAGAATGATCAATTGTATAAGGTAACGTAAGGACCAATACTAGATTGATCATCTGATGACAAGCAGCTCCTTTAACAAGTATTGTCCTCTTACAGGCTGCCTACTGTTGTATTCCTAAAATTGCTAGCATCTCCTTAAATCAGTCAGAAATGGGTGCTTCACAAGCAACTGCCAGTTTCTGGGTAAAATTTTCAGAAGTGCCTTTGTTATGAAGCCCTGTCGACTTTGAGTGGTACTTGGAGATCAAACACATGGTCAGGTTACTTAGACTTGTCTGGCCAGGAGTTAACAGAGGTTGTGCATAAGCTGAATGGCAGTAAATGTCTGTGTGCACACAAATGCAATGTAATTTGACCTAATTTAAACCTCATATATTATGAGTTAAGTTCAGAGCTGCCACAGACTGAAAGCAGACACACAGAGAGGTATTTCTGCTTAGCAGGCCCGTGGTAACGGGCTATGCTGCAGGAGTTGGGTGGTTGATCTGGGCTCTTAGGTTCTCAAATTCCTTTTGAAAATGGAACTTAGGCACTTCAAAGAATTGCACAAATCTCACTTGTATGAGAGCCTAAACTCAGCATGTGAGTGCCATATAGCTTTGGAGGCATTTTTAGAGATGGTTGCTACTGATAAGGATAGCACCTAAGGGGAAAAGAAAGGGAAAGCTATAGAAAATAAAAAGTAACTCTGATGAAGTTCCTCCTTCCTCCAACTGAAGGAACTATGAGATCTTGCAACTTACAATGATTTCTGACTCCCATGTACAGCAGAACCATTTCCCTCAAATAGTCACAGTGAGGAGATGCCTTGGTAGTGGAAAACTGAATTACATGTACTAAGCTTTATTTTTAGAGAGGTTTCTAATGAACTTATCATGTAATTTACATAACAAAGTATGTAATTATTCCTCTTTTTTATTGTGAAGATTTAATACTGAGTAGTAGCCTCAGGTCTATTGCTAAACCACATGCTACAATAAAGCTGTTGTTTTGTTTGATTTTAATTCTTAGACCTAACAAAAGGACACCCTGGCAGAGTTTGTTTAAAGTGGAAAATTGGCTACATCTCTTGAAGCGCAAAGAAAATATAATTTATTATACAGTCTTCTCAATGTCTTCATAAGCACTGTCCATTTTCTGGAAAACCATATCAATAAATCAGCCACTAATTGTTGTTTGAAGGTCAAGCTAAAGGCTTTGTTTTAATTCCAGTTGACTTCTGTAGGTGAAGAAACATTTGGCTTCATGGCTAGACATTCTTGGAATTAATTTTCCACCAGTTCTTATGCTACCGAATGTCAAATATTTCTGCCCTTGAAACTGTCACATCATTCTGAGGAGCTAAATCTAATTGCCACCTCTTTGAAATATTTCTCTGAACATTTCTGTGGCTTTTTAATTTTTGTCTGTATTCATTCCTTTTCTGCCTTTGGCACTTTTTTTTTTAATTATTATTTTTGGCTCCAAAGACCCTTCTGAATCTAAGTGCTTTGTTAGGAGCCAGGCTAAAACCAAAAATTGCAAATGAAGCTTCACCATTTTGTGCTGACTTCCTCAATACTTTAGAAAAGGGCCTCACCTGCCCCTTGGACTCAGAGAGGGAGTATGGGTGGCTGGGTGGAGAGGCAGCCATGAGAATTTGCTTCACAGATGTCATAGTCTGCGTGGGAATAGCTGTCACAGACAACTGGAGAAAGACAAGTATTGACAGGGGCTGATGGGAGGAATACAAAGGAGAGAGTGACCCTGGAAAGCTGGCTGGCTGAGAGTTTCCAGGCTCTAGCTGTGGGCCCTGGGAACACTGTGGGAAGGTCTGTCCAAGAAGGGTAAGAGGCCATGCTGAGAGTCTAGCAGAAGAGGTGG
This sequence comes from Mesitornis unicolor, assembly GCF_000695765.1. NCBI lineage: Eukaryota > Metazoa > Chordata > Aves > Mesitornithiformes > Mesitornithidae > Mesitornis > Mesitornis unicolor. The sequence goes on from NW_010175128.1 coordinate 9,513, forward strand.
CCTGGGTTCTGGATGCCCTCAAAACAACAAAGGTAATTACAAGGATGCAACTCTTCCCTAATTTCATCTTATACAAGGAGCTACTGGAGGAAACTGCTGTACATAGGGCATTATCACATTTTCTTTCCCATCATGTGAGTTATCTCATACCACTTGGCACCAGTCCCAAGGGACTGGCTGCACTGATGTTCATGAAGCTCTGGCTATGGAGTCCATTTCTTTGCTCCCGGTGCTGAGTCATGGTGGGAGGCTGCAACATCTATCTTTGCACAATGTACATTGCAGCATCCTTTCTGCTATGGCCACTGACGCTTGTCTCACCTACTATTAGATGCCAATAGACATCTACATTTGGACTAATTGTCTAAACTCACTGCATAGTTGATGGGGAGAAACAGACACCTTTAAAATGTAGTTCACCTCTTCCCAAGGCAGACATCTTAAACAGGACAGATGAACTGCTCTCCCAACATGCCTATTTATTTTCTTTGACTGTAAAGGAAGTAGACTCTGTAAATCTCTAAAGTTAGTTTAGATGAATGTGCTCTGCATAGCTGTAAGAACTAGTTCTCTTTTTACAATGTTGACATGGATAACATTTGTTGGGTTTTAGCTTCTTTCTATTATTTGTTCTTTTCAAGACCACTATCACATTTTCGTATTTTAATCTCTTTGCCTTTATTAAATGTATGATGCTCAATGTCTGTTCATTTACTAGGTACCAGCAACATGATTAGGTGCCCCTTCCATCACAAAACATTCACTTGGAATTCACTGACTGAGCAAAAGTAGATCTTCCAGTGTAGATGTTGACATTTGGCTCAATGAATCCCACCCTAGGTGAGACTTCTTAGCTGCAGAGCCTGGCACTTGCACAACATTTTAGAAACAGAGAGCAATTCTACATCTTTTCCTAAAGAACTCATCTTCCAGCTGTGAAAGGCAATCAAAATAGCAAGGACCATACAGCAGATTGGGAACAGATTATTTCAGAACAGAACTGAATTTTGGACAGGGTGTTTGGATGTCTTGGATGGAAAAGAATAGCTGGGTGCATTCTTCTAAGGAAGGAAATATAATCTTTGCACATAGACAGGAGAAAAGACTAAAATGAGAGAAAGAGGATTAAGAAATCAATGAGGGCAAGTTTGGGTAGGGTGTCTATAAATCTCTCTCATCTCGTGTTCTGCTACAATCCCAATTTTAGAAATGCCTCATGGTGCCCTCCTTCCTCATGCTGCCTCTACCCACAGGCAGCTCATGGTGTCACGGTGTAGCCCCTGCCAACATCCCTGGGTGAGAGCCTGGCCTCCAACAGCAGCTGAGGTGAAGGGGTGGGAGGGAAGGACTGCACGGAGAGATGTGAAGAAACTATTCAGCTCTGTTCAGATGGGAAGTGTTTGTACCCTGAGATCTAGAAAAACAAGTGGAAATTGTAGCCATAAGTTTTGAATAAATAAAAAAATATTTTTTAAAGAACAGTTCTGCAGTTCTAAGGAGAAAATAATATTTGATTAAAAGACAAAACATGTATGGGGTAACTTTTTCATTTCCTGTTCATGATGAAGGTATTACTGACATTATTTAAGCTGTGTTGAAGACATATAACGAGAGTCTAAGCAGATATAAATGTTCTTTTGGAATGTTATTTATAGTTCCTTGGTACTCAATGCCAAATGTTAATAAGGTTTATGAGAAACCAGTGGAGACTGTAAATTGTTAGACTTCTAATTTAAATCATGTTGCTGACTCCGTTTGTTTCCTACACATTGATCTGACATTCAGAGATAAATCTGATAAAATTCTCCAAGTTGGAGAGAGATATGTTTTCTGTCAGTGGGACTCTAACTATTAGAAATACAAGGAGTGAGGTTATTGGGAACAAAGCCACAGGCAGTAATATACCACACTTGAACACTTCTTTTTTATTTATTTAAATGTTACAGCATTTGATAAATTGCTTATGCAGCCATTTAACTGACTCTTCTGGAAAGTGTTTATTTGCAGTCACCTCAATGTCAGCAGTGAAATGAGCTGGGACTGAAATTTCATTAAGAAAGTCATATTTCATTATTATGGCCCCAGCGATCATCACTCTGTATACATTAAGTACAAAACCTGTAGAATGTTTAAAAAATAATACAGCTATGGCAAAAAATGGGCATGAGCCAGAGAGGATATTCACTGTTAATGCACTGGCCATACCAACAGCTTGGGCTTTTGTGGGACGAATAGCCGAAAGAATATTTTCCTTTGATTTGCCCATTTCAAATTTCAGCCCTTATTTCCTTTACTGCAAAGAAAACCTCAAGGTACCTGCTCTGTGCCAAAGTGAGCCCTCTTGCTGCAAATCCTGAAGGAAAAAGCCAAAAAAGGGAGGGAAAATTATGAGGATCCTCCTTAGAATGTCTCATGTGAAGGCTTCCTGCAGGAGAGAAGGTGGTTTCCCTCCTGTGAAGTGAGGTTACAGAGGTGGCTCAGTCTCCTGTCCCATGGACTAACACAGGATCTGGGCCAGTGCCTGATGCCCTCCTGCTTTTGAAACTCCCACCATCTTATTTCCATTTTAGAGCAGCTAAATTCAGCCTTTTTCCAAGCACCTCTGAAATGTCTGTCTACACATCAGCTCGTCCTCGTTCAGCTAAATCAGCTTAAGCATTTCTTCTCCCAGACTATAAGTCTACTTTGTAAGGGCTTGGTGTTTCTATGGAAGGACATGATTCAGAGCTTATGAAGCCAATGGAAAGAGGGATGGACAAACAGACAGGTGAGAGTCCACAGCACAAAGCTCAGGTAAGGCCCTGCCAGAAGGGATATTTTGCCCAGATGTAGTAATTGCACGTGAATTTTTCTTCCCATCACTTATTCTGTAAGCTAAGTGGTCTGGTGCACCCCAAATGTCACACACTCATTCCGAAGCAAGCTGCTATATTTTATGGCTCCTTATGCCTTAGAGAAATTAACGATACATGGAGTTTTATTCCTATTTTCTATCAGTCAGAAATGTCCTCAAGAAAAATACACATACAGAAATGAACACAAATTAGACAAAGTAAATAAAACAAAACATAGAAGGTAGGATTATACTGGGGACTGGGGGGGTTGTGCCTTTCAATATGCCAGGATGAACCAAATTAGTATCAGAATATTGTACAGAAAGTGGGAACAAAGGTGACCTTGAAAGACAAGCAGCAATTAGACAGCTTATCTACACCCTCCCTCCCGACAGAGCGATTCAAACCCTGCAGAAGTCAGTGTGTGCCATAGGCTTCGTTTACTTTAATTCAACTCCTCAGTGTTTTACAGTCCCTTTGGAGCTGGAGAAAACTAGCTTGCCTTCTCCCATATACCAAATAAAGTTTCCAAAATGGCACCTCTGCCTTGCTGACTACACGCTTTTCTTTTTAATTGTACACGTGTATCCCTGAGAAACCTCACTCCAAGTTCAGGATAAACTCATGTTTCCTCTGCTTGCCAGAAGAAAATGAAAAGTAAAGCCCCATCAATTTTATTGCTCATAATTGTGGATAAAATGCAATATATTTGGTTCATATAAATTTGCTAGCAAATTATATTCAATAAAACCCTGGTGAGCAATTTAAAAGCATAAATCCTCCATGCTGAAAAAAAGCTCATAAATTATACAAGAAAAAGAAGTGATTTCATCAAAGAGCCAAGCTCTGCCCATGGAATGTTTCAATAGTACTGGATTTATAGTTTTCTGGGAGACGATTTATGATCCCTAATTTTCTGCAATAAAAAGCTCAGCGGGGATTCTCTGAATGAAATATCTTTTAACAAAGAAATAAATTTTAAAAACCCATCTGAAAGTGAATGCAGACAATGCCATTCTTGGAGAGCTGCCCCTTTTGTGTTCCTGTTCCAAAATTAATCATGGAAGACCCTAATAAAGATTACATAGTGAGAAAGGAAAGGAAGACCATTAGACTTTGAAATAAATGCATTGCACAGTTGAAGAGGGCATTTTTAGTAATAAATTCACCTGTGATACTTCATAGCCATTGTCTTTAAATAAGAATAAAATGATCAGACTGATTTAAAAGAAAGGTTAAACATTTCCAAAACACACAGGGATGATTACATTATATAAATAACCTAAAAGGGGAGGTTGTGTGTGAAGCCTGTGCACATACATGATGTGTGATCACAGCTAGATGAACAGAGATTCACTAATTCCCCCTAATTGTTGGGCTCTGATACACAGTCCTTGCCAAATTTAGTGGTGGTGGCTGAAGAGGTTACTGTTCCCACGGGCGATAAGTCACCAGGCAGCAGGGACCATGAATCAGAACATGCATCTGTCACAGACCAGGGTGCTAAGGTGAAGTGAGAACGACAGATTTTAAGTTAATATGCCAGGCTGTGAATTATGACAGCTGAGGAGGAGACGTAATGTCTCTTTGACTGCTAAAGGGGTGGGATAGGAAAAAAAAAAACTTCAATCACCTTTTACAAACTCCCACATAAAACACCATGGTTGTGACCAAGAACTCCTGCCTCAAGAATCTGCTACTGGGTGGTAAGAGAGAGAAGGTAATGGGCTGGATGGACATTTGCTGTAGCACACCATGGTTGTTTCTCAAGATGTTATGCCCATTTTACTGATAAGAAGCTGAGGAATAGAAAGGTGTAAAGACCTGTTTGAATGGTCAGACAAGCAGACTGACAATACTGGGATCTGAGCACATTATCCCACACATCAGACTGAGGACCATCCTCCCTCTGTACCATACTAGTCATCCACACACAGTCCATGATCCTAGTACACAGGGATAGGGAAAACTGCCAAGAAAAGTGGGAGCAGTGAAAGTACCTACATGCTGAGTACCTACATTGCTGGGGTCAGCAGCAAACACTCAAAATCTCTTGCTGTCCATCCAGACTTCCAGGCTTTGACAAATAGAAAAAGGGTAAAGGTTAAGTTCAAATAGAATTCCCATTTTTATCTGTTGTGTTTTCCTTGTTTATTCCTCCTGTGTGAGGGCTCCAATTTAGGCCTCCAAGCTTTCAACTTCCATGGCAAAAAATGCCGACACAGGCAGTTAGGAGCTGATCCAGTGACCACACAAGCCTATAGATGAAATGACTCTATTGCCATTGCTATGTATTAGATTGAGCCCTTGCCTAAACCCATGTAATAGAAATGAAAAGAAAATGCTCAAAAACATTTTGTTTTGACAGCAATGGGCAGCAAAGGTTGGTGAAGATATCTGCCTGGCCAGTCTTTTTCTCATTAAGTTTTTTTTACGAAATAGAACAAGAATTACTGAAAATAACTTTGGTTCAGCTAAGTCTTTCTTATATAGCACAGCAGACTGACAGTGCTTCAGGAAAGAGGGGTAAGAAAGTTGCAGCAAGAAGAAAGATTTTTCAATAAATTTATTTAAACTCACATTGCAGCTTTGGAAGACTACCAGCAAAGAGCGCTGAGGCAGAACAGCTGGCTGAAAGGAAGGAAGTGTGTCTTTGGAAAGGTAATTTGTAAGTATTAAGCATGCAAGATTTGCTATCTATCGTCTATCCCTGCTCCAAAACATTTTACAAACACCAGGCATTTTGCCCATGTTTGTCTGGCAGGACCTGAGAGTATTTCCTAGCTCCTCTGCCTGGGTATTCACGGCAGCTACATCCAGTGCTATGCTGGGAGCAGACCCAGCTACAGACTGATCCCCTCCATTCCATGGAGGGGAAACCCTGACTTATAGCTCAGGAGGTAACTGCAAAGTGTCCTACCACTTCCCTGATCTGGACAGAGTATGTGCTTAGAGCTAACATACACCATACTCTTACAACATTTGTGGCTGAAGCAGACCAGGAGGATTCATTACCACCTCATTCATTGTTCCCCTAGAAAAAAAAGTCTGCAGCTTTATCATTCACTGTTCTTACAGAGTTGGCTTTTTGGGTTTGTTTTGGGGTTTTTTTGTGGGTTTTTGTTGTTTGGTTTTTGTCTTGTGTTTCCCCTGTGGACCTGGACTGTATTTCTGATTGATCAAGAATGAAAAATAAGACTTTTTTTTCCAGGTATAAGTGTTCTAGGTACCTACAGATATTCCAGTAAATATATCTATGTTCTTTTCATGCACTATTGATACCAGAAGGGACTTTAGGGAATACATATACGTAGCCATATATTAACATGTCTATTTGGCATCCCAGTGTACCAAAAAAGCAGCATTTTCTTATGCAGGCAGTGGTATCTGGCTTCCACACCAAATAGCAATAACATTTATTTGGCATAAATAGAAACATCCCTACAAAACAACAGCTCACCACAAAATAAAGGCATTCAAAACTAAAGCTCTATGATCCATCCAGTCAGCTGACTAGATTAAATTTCAGAGACAAAATTAAATGTCTTTTTTACATATCTTGGAGATAATTCTAACATTTCAGTAAATTAGACTTAATACAGATGCTGCAGTGTCCTAGTGTGTCCCCTGAAGTACATCAACTGGGCTGACCTAGGCAGGACCTGTTTCTGCTTAGGAATAGCTATTCCTGAAAGGGCCTTTTGAACATTGTCTCTGTGAATCTGTCCAGGACTTCGACACAACTCAGGGAGAAGAGAAGAGAAGAGAAGAGAAGAGAAGAGAAGAGAAGAGAAGAGAAGAGAAGAGAAGAGAAGAGAAGAGAAGAGAAGAGAAGAGAAGAGAAGAGAAGAGGAAGCAAAAAAAAGGCATCTCTCAATTACTTATCTTGATCCACAGAGTAGATCCAAACCAACCCTCCAGACTTATACTTGATCCCATATGGAAACTCAGGCCAACAAACATGGTAATTATTCACAGCATTGTGAAGCCTTACTGCATTAGTACCAGTTCCCAATGATCTGCAACAATATCAACTGGCCTGACCTAGGCAGGACCTGTTTCTGCTTAGGAATAGCTATTCCTGAAAGGGCCTTTTGAACATTGTCTCTGTGAATCTGTCCAGGACTTCGACACAACTCAGGGAGAAGAGAAGAGAAGAGAAGAGAAGAGAAGAGAAGAGAAGAGAAGAGAAGAGAAGAGGAAGCAAAAAAAAGGCATCTCTCAATTACTTATCTTGATCCACAGAGTAGATCCAAACCAACCCTCCAGACTTATACTTGATCCCATATGGAAACTCAGGCCAACAAACATGGTAATTATTCACAGCATTGTGAAGCCTTACTGCATTAGTACCAGTTCCCAATGATCTGCAACAATAAAAATAGGATATTTGAACAACCCACCCATTATTAGAGCCTAAAATAGCAAAGCAGAATCCCCAGGATAGGTTATGTTCAGAGAAGTAAAGGAACTCTGCCTGAAAGCTTTCCCTTTTTTTTGTTTTGTTCAGCACAATCTACAAGAGATCCTGCAGCTACTAAAAAAGGAATCAAGCAAATAAGAAACTCATTCCTCAAATTAAAATGAATGAGAGGGCATCCAAAAAGACACAAAACAACTAGAAAACAAATGTACAGGAGGCATAAGAGAAACAACATGAGCTGGAGAACAGTTTGCATATATAGACTGAAAACAGCCAGAGACATACCGTGTGGGGAGAGATCCAGCTCGAACAAACAATCTCACAGGCAGCATACGTAAAATGCAGGATAACATTTTTGCATAGTGTGTTCTAGTGAAGGGAGAGTCATAAACATCCCAGAAACAAGGCTGGAAGGGATCTCAAGAAGTCATTTACTCCATGCTTTTAATGTGAGGCAGGCCAAATACAGCTGAGAGTGATATGTTCAATCTGTTCTTAAAATCTCTAATAAAGGTCAAGCCACGGATATATGTGGAGAGTAAGGGAAGGAAATTAATTCAAAACACGCTACCTGCATTACAAATGGCTGAGTTCCCCAAGCTGACCTACACGTTATCTGCAAAGCTGCTGTATTGAAGCAATAAGCTACAGCTTTATTGTCAATCACAACCAGAAGCACTGGGTGTTGGGATCAGATTGCCAGTGCTAATTCCGGATGCCCTAATTTTCTCCAGAACAATCAGAAAAGGATAAGGAAGAAATGGGAAACAGCCTCTTTGAAAAAGAAATCTACCGTTATTGACACAAGAACAAGAGAAATATCTCAGTACGACACTGAGTTGGCAACTGCATCCTGATGACTCTTCAATATATCTGGGAACTTCCCAGAGTCACAAGCCGTGGCACTGACCAGCTGTGAATCATGAGTTATGATCCTGAAGTCAGCCTCAGCAAGGTCAAGATGCCCTCACATCATTCAGTTAGATTTAATGCAAAGGTTATTTTTGTTTGTGACTGTTTCTGAGAGCTGAAGCCATAGGAAGCTCCTCGCAACTTTTGTGAAGGTATGATTCAAGACCCAAACGCCATACAAGTAATATTCAGTAGCTTCCAACTACTAAGACTTAGGAGAGGAAAACATTAAAGGAAGAGGAAAACATCAAAGGGAGAGGAAAGGAATGAAATGCTCAACAGTAAAAACAAGTGCTTACTAAACAAGCCATAAATGAGGCAGGGGACCTCTGGCCTAAATATCACAGTGTAATTATTCCTTTCTCCACTTAATTTTAGACATTAAAAGGCTGAAAATGGCTGAAGAGGAGGACAGAGCAAGAGAGGACTGTGGGCTTTATTGAGGGTCAGTTCCAGGATGCCTGTAGGAGCGAATCAATATGAAGCAAGAGAAAAAAAAACCTGGAAGGACTGCACTAACCTGCCTACGTGTCTGCTGGGGCAACCAAATATCTCATGGTGATTCTGGGTTACAGTGAGACAAATCAGTGCTGATGCTCATGCCAAGCCACAGATACCACACTCAATTTGTTAGGGAATAAATCCAGGTCTTTCCAGCAAAATATTCACTCCTTCCATATCCTGTCAGTGAGCAATATGGAAAAATTTCCCTCTAATGGGTGAGTGCTGTGTCCTAAAACAAGACTGGGAAACCATAGCTTGTACTTCATGCATGAAAGTACTGGGGAATTAGAAACTCAGCTGAACCATGCAGATTGTCTGCTGATGAGGGTAGATGCTTATTTAAAAAGTGTGGAGGAATCTATTCTTTGAAGTTTACAGCTGTTGCCATTTCAACCACAAGGCCAAGTTTACATCCATGACAGCCAAAAACCAGTGCAGAAAAAAAGAGATCCAGCTTGCTAATTACATGACCATTTTGCACCTTTCTGAGGGAGAGTTTTGTTTCCTTCTTTTTCATTGGCTTTGTGAGGGCAAAAGCTGATAATTTGGTACCCCAGGAAGATGAAGTCTCTTATTGCTCTCTGAGATGGGGTAGCTGGGACAGCTGTTCTCCATGTGAATGGGATTGCTAAACTCTCCTTTTCATAACACCTTCCTTCCTCCACATCCCCCATAAAACTACCTCTACCACACTTCCCTTCCAGAGGAGGGCCAAGGTGGGACTCAACTAGAAATGAAAGAGCACATTAGTGTCCATGCTTATTTTCTTTTGGGGTTATCTGTTAAAATCCAGCAAAGACTCTGGAGATGTCTTTTTCTTGCTACCTGGATAAAAAGATTATGCTCTGTAGCTGCTACAATGACACTCTGACACCATGTGTTTAATGCAGTCCATTGAACATATGATAACAACTTTACACTGCCTTGATGATATTATACCCTTGATTAAACGGAGTTGCTGCCTATTTGTACTTCTCAGAGCTGGGTGATCTGTTCACTGTTGTTTCAAAATAATTGAAACAAGATTAGGACCATCCAAGACCAAATCTTAACTGCCACTTGGCCCCAGTTCAAATCTTCTCAACAAAACCTTTTGGAAATATCCCTGAACCTGTAGATTGCTTAGTCTGATCAGAAGAGCACAGGTGCTGGGGCAGGCGTCTCTCTATGTTCATCATGCTGCGTGACTCTAAAGTTGATGTCCTAGGGACATCTGATGGACAAGGAGCAGCCTATTGCATATTCGGTTGGGTAATACATGGTGTGATGGACACAGAGCCATTCTGCAATAATTTTAACAGTGTGCTTTGGCCTATTAACTGTTTATTACACAAATATTTTGATTAAGTTTAGTAGCAGACTGCAAAGAACACAATCAGAAAGGAAGAAAAATGGCTTGAACTCAGCCATCCCTGCAGTTAACACAGGACAATGGGAAAGTCATGGGCTTGGAGGAGTCTGGTTCAGCTTCCTGCAGGGCCTACTGAACTGGCTGGGGAAAACAGAGCCAAAAGTCTGACAACCGAGGAGCTCAAATGAACTCTGGCTGCATCAGCAGGACTCTCTTTTCAGAGCCAGGCAGATCCTGAGTTGTTGTTTAGGGGCACCAGACCGAGACTCAGGCACTTGCTGTAGTGTCTGCAGAAGCAAGACCTGCCTTAGTTGCCAAAGGGGCAGAGCTTTGGATAACTTGTAGGATGGAGAAGAACTGCTTATTTTATAAATGCTTTTTGGAAATGGAAACAATACTATGGTTTTGAGGAAATGGTTTTGACATTTTGTAGGCACCTTTTGTCACACCATTCTTGAAGAGAAGTTCATAAGTTCACAGATGGATGTTTTGATGAAAACTTTCCTCCTGTATCACAGCACCTGGCAACTCAAAAAGAGACCCAAACTCTTGAAATCGCTCTGAGCTGGGCAAGGTTTAATGCCCAAGGTAAGGTCAAGATCCAGCTACCTGTAGCAAACTCTGGTGGGAAGATGGAGGCAGAGGTCGCCCTGTGAGCTCTAGAGCCTAGATGGTCCCAGATCACCCTGGTTCAGTGGTGGCAGTTGGTTCCTCCACATATCTCCCACCAAGAAGAGTATCAGATAGAGCCCAATGTCTGAGCCAAACTCTTTTCTTCTTTCTTTGCAGCCCATCAAAGTCCTGATGCCAGAGGGGCAGAAGCGTTGCTAGTCCTGCAGTCAGCCTGAGCAGGACTGAGTGTGCTTGAGCAAATGCACAGGGCAAGCTTATACCATCAGCAGAAAGCATTGCTTCTTGGTGCTGAAGAAGGTAACGTAGGACCTAGTATCCTTTGCTCTACTGTAGACAAGTAAGCTAGGCTAGTTTTAGTCACCTGAGATCATGTTTAATCTATTATTGCAGTAATGATTTGCAATGGGGTAGGCATCAGGACTTCTCAGTTCCTGCCTTCCAGCTCCAGGGCAGTAACAAGAAGTGCTAATGTGTGTCCTCCTATGACCATTCGAGCATATACCCACAGCATTGCTCTTCCATGCTGCTTTTCAGGACTAGCAGTTCTCTTCCAAAACCAAAATGCTTATTTAGATGAAATTTCATTGATACTTCTGTGGGCATTATAGATGTGCATCAATAAGGATGCAGCCCTTGCTGGACAAGAGTGAACACTCACTGACTTATGTATATGAGGACAAGTGACTGCTAGGTCATATTTAATTTACCCTGACCATACTGGCCATAATTCTGTCTAGCCAGAAGAAAACATTGCATTATAGGGAAAACAGGCAGACCACGAACTAAGTATACACCACAAAATCCAGTACAGCATGTTGAGTAAGCAGATGCCACTGGAAAGAAAGTACACTACTGTAGGTACTGAAAACCTTCAACTGTCATCTGTATTTCTTTATTTCTAGCTAAAGATCTCCTTTAGCAGCTGTCTTCATGATCTCATTTTTATTCTTTCAGATATAAAAAGGTGGTAGCTTACATCTGCCGTGCTCTGAAAGACATTTTTCTCCTGTTCAGAAAATCAGGTTTCTTCTTATTACAGGTGAGTTAGTGTTCACCTAATAGATGATTTCTTAACAAGCAGTGGTGGGTTACTTTAGAGAAGGTCATATACAATCAAAAAGAAAATTACATTTAGCTGTAGAAAGACTCAGCAGCAAAAACAAAAAGGTGTCAACCTTAGATAATCTAAGCAGCATCTTGTCCCTTAACAGGGAGCTAATCTTGAAAAGCAAGGGAAGAACTGGCCTGTAAGGGCAGAAGTATTTTCTCTTCTGTCTACAATTGCTCATAGAAACTACAGCTCAAAATCCTAGCAGGGACTCATATGCCGAGTACCTTATGCTTTGGAAGCACAACTTGAGAAATATTGCAGGGGTCCAATTTTAAGGAGTCCTCTCAAAAAAAACGGCTTTGTTTTGGACATCATAAGCTATTCAGCATCCCCAGTGGGATGCTAAGATATTGGGTAGAAAGTATATCTTCTTATAAGCGGTACGCGCATCTTCACAACAGGAACCCTGCTCTGTGTAATGCTTGGCATTCTAACCTCAAGTAAATACACCAAGTAATCTGCAGGATATGTGTCTGAGCATGCTTACATGGTAATAATGATGTTAAAGTAGAACGGCCATATGATTTATTATGCCTTATGAAATAAAGCAAAGCCAATCTCTTCCCACCACAGGAAGTACCATCACAGTAGAAAATGGAAACAAGAAAAAATGAAATACCACCCAGACCTGGTTCAAACATGCAAACTTTCTAATAAAATATCAGAACCAGACGCTGCTAAAGATGAGTGATAATTAAAGAAGATAAATTAAAGAAATGTTTTTCCAGGGAATGACTCCACTGCACACAAATTGTTTCAGCATGGGGAAAAAATATAATAAAATTACTGCTGCTGCCTGTTTTCAAAAGTTTCCATTAATGAGTCAAGGCAGGTTCCCTGCTAAATTCCCTCATATCCAGGCTCCCTCTTTGCCTCTGTTGGTTTAATCTTGGTGTGGTTTAGCAGAGTGAGCACAGGACTGAGTGCCAGGAACTCGGTTCCAGCTCTGACTCACTGTGTGGGCTCCCTTATGTCATGCTCAGGGCAGGTCAGCCCTGGAAAGCACATCTCTAAAAACGGTCTTGAGGGGTCCAGAGCCTGACAGTCTCCCCTCACTCCATGTCAGATATGCATAGTTCACCAGAGGCTTTCCCCTGACTGCCAGCCCAGCAAACTGATCTCACGCTAAGCTGGTGTAATGTGATTTTTTTTCTCGGTCTGGTGTCTCATCGCAAGAAATGCACGCACTGGAAGCCAAATTGTGCAGACACCTGTGCAAACTCACAGCAGGAAACATGGCTGGAGCACTGCAGATGAAGGCCGGATTCAGCAGACCCACTAAGACCACCCTGGAGCTTTATGTGCCTGTGTATAAACTCATATTGGTCCAGGTTGTTGTTAAGCTCTATCTTAGCTAAACACAAGAGGATGTTTAAGCCCCTCAAAGACTTTTAATTTCTTTAAATTTCTTGCACACAGAAAAGTACCTATCCAATTGCCATAGGCATTTCTGTAGCAAATAAAATAACATGCTGCACCAGGAAAGGAAAACAATAAAATGAAACCATGTAAATACATGGCCTAGTTCCCTTTTAACCACATGTTCCCTAGGCTCATAACTTCTGCAAATGCCTATAAGGAATAATGTGGTCTGCAGTGTGCCTTCAAGGTCAACAAATCTGGCCTGTTTCAGGCTGCTCAAGGGCTCAGACACAAGATTGGGTTCCCCTTGGTTAATGAGCTGCTGTGTGGCGAGCATCTGCATGAGCATGCTTCATACATGGCGAGTGCAAGGTGAAATGAGATTTGCATCCCTGGGCTTCTGCCTCAGTTGCCCAAGGGGCTGAGAGGACATGTATGGCAGGACACTGCAGTTCGGTGGCCACCTCCCCACTCACCAAGCCAGGGTAATGCAGCTGCAGGTCTCAAGGGCAAATGTCAAAGCAAAGAGAGTCTCATGAAGGACATTGGGCTCACAGCTTTTTCTCCTGGATAGCAAAGTCAAACCAAGTGGATGAACACACACGGAGAGTCAAGAACAGGGACAGGCCTCTCGAGCACACAGGCTCCTAGCTGTTTGCAGATGTTAAGCTAAAACTGGGAATTTATACTCGATTTGAGACTCCGTGCAAGCTAAATCTGTCCACAGGCCATTGTCTGCTGGCCCCAGCCCAGCCACTCATGTGGCCAGGCCAGTTGCACTCTGCACCTTCCCCTTCCCAGCCTCCTGGCAGGGAGGGTGCTGCCGCCGCAGCAGTGCAGGCACAAGGAGACCAGTCATGGATGACAGTAGCTAGGGTTGCTTCCAAAACAGGAACAGCCCTGATCTGCTCGCCAGACTCAAGAGAGAGAAGAGCTGACCACAGCGCTCACTTGTACCTCTAAAAGATGCATTTATTAAGGCCTTCTACCCCCTGCAGACCTTTGAACTTGAAATAAGAAGTATTGGTTACACATCTCAGAAGGAGCCTAGCGATCTATCCTGGATCTCTGCTTCAGCTCACATGCTACTGATGCTCCAGGACATCATGCTTCTCACCTGCTGGACAGACTTCCCTGGAGACATCAGAGTCAATGGAGGGGCAAGAGAAAAGGAGGAGAGGAGAGGAGAGGAGAGGAGAGGAGAAAAAAAAAGTAGCTAAAAAAACCCAAACAAAACCAAAACCAAAATAAAAGAAAAAAAAAAAGAAAAAAGAGAAGGAAAAGGAGACATGAATCTGGGTGTGTAATTTATATACGAGGGAAAGTTAAAACCAGTGTGATTGGCAAGAATACAATGTTACTAAAAGCCACAGACATGCTAATTGGTGAGTCATTTAAGTCAACCCTATTGATCTTGTAAGGTTGCCAGTTTCCAATTTTCACTTTTGCTTGAAAACAGCTCAGAAAATGTCTTAACAAGAAACTTATGATCGGTGACTTTTTAATCCACTTTTTTTAGCAAATGTAACTTACCTATCTAGAGGGGTGCTTTTGTTTGACCAAGGGAATAGCTTGGTTAATTAACCTACAGAGAGGTTACCTTTATGCACCTATGCCTGCCCAGTGTGGGCTGGAGATGCTCACTTGGGGCAGGCCAGGTCCCATATGCTTTTCTCCTGCAGCAGTAAATCAAGTTCTTCTTTTCAACCTTGCTCTTTGCTGCCAGCAACCAGCTTTAGGTGCAGGAGGAATAACCACCAGAGGCCTGTGATACCTCAGCCACGCCACTGCAGGGGGGAGGAGAAACCAAATGGTCAAGCATGGCTCAGCTCAATTTTCTGCAGTTCTCAAAGCCATGCCCAGCACAGGAGCTCTGAGCTGCTCAGAAATTTGACTGACATTTTGCTGACAGTGAATGATCATGACTAATGTCTAACAGTTAAAAGATGACTTTAGTATAGCAGTTCACATCAAGGAACCAAAAAAAGAAGGTTTTATCCTATTATCCCATTCCATCTTTATTATTTGGGCTGTAGCTGAGGCAAACTTGACAGAATTGGCCAAAGTAGGCACCCCTGGCCATCCACCCTGCTCCTTTACCACAGTTTAGGAAGGCCTTGTCCTCCCTGAAAGAAGCACCATCAGCTGCCAGGTGATCCTGAGCTGCTGTGATAGAGGGACAGGCTCCATCTCCCCCTCAGAGAGAGCATCAGGAAGCAGGAACAGGCTTTCCACATTCTTAAGCAAAATATTTACTTTACAAGCGCTGAAACAAAATTTGGAAAAGTGAAGAATAATATTTATTTTGACAATGTTAAATTGCATTAAAGCTGAAAGTGAAAATTAGATGCATGCACATACACCGAGGGCATTAACCACTAATCACGGGAACATAAAAGAACTGGAAAATACCCTCCTCCACTGCCACTAGGAAAGTTGGTCTGGACTAAATTACAGGGAAAATGTATAATTAAGCAAGCTATTATTATCCAGTGTCTTAGCAGATGCTGACCTCGTTTATGGAGATTTGGATAAGAATTCAACCGAGGTTTGATTTCACAGCTGTGTTCACAATGCCTTGGACCTGTTATACTGCCTCAGAAATTCCCAGCGTGTTAGCACTGGTGTCTAAGTGTGGTGCTTTCCTGTCCTCCTCGGCTGCTGACTGGGGAACTTTTCTTAAGCTTCTTGGGAAAGAGAAAATGGCTTTACTGATCTGCCAGCCAGGCTTTATACTTGAAACCTGTGTTTAATTACTTTGAAGAAGCCTTAATATTCCAACAGTACAAGGAGGGAGGACCTTCCACTGCTGTGTTATTCTCTTATTTTTATTTTTTGCAGGTGTAGGCTTGTGGCTTAGTTACTGAAATAATAATTCTGTTGGAAATATCATTGGCATGAGAGATGAGCTGCCAAAGTGTTATAGGCTCAGTAATTTGTACATGAAAATGAGGATCCAGGGAACAACATGAACATCAGTGGCCCGAGGAGCTTATGATTAAAACATGATGCTGAGCTTTTATGATTTCTACAGCTAATTAGCAAGATTTATAAGCATCTAACAAAAAACAAGGCTGAATACAGTAATGATCTTTATTTTCCACTTGGAGGAGAAAACTACTGGGTTCTAAAATAGCAGGAAAGGAAGAGATGAACAAACACCCTTATCTTTTCATTCACCCACAATTTAACCTAATTGCTTCTCTCTTTTCCATAGGATGAGTGGATGTTTCTCAGGTGGCAAGCATGAAGTCTGTGACTTATTCACATAGATGGCAATACCTCGTTGATTTAATAGAGAAAAGGGCCCCTGCTGTCCCCAGGAAGGCTTCTGGCCTTCTTCTTTCACCTGCCTGGGAAGCTCATGCTGTGCACGGAAGGACTGTATGTGACCCAAGCCCTTTACCTATGGCTTCTGCATTTCCAGAAGCCCAAACATCTTCACATAGTCACAGCCTGGAAATCCCTTGGCCAGTGTGTAAAACTCTTCTATTCTGCTCGGACAAACCTTTCAGCCAGAACAGGAGACATCCTCCAGAAAACTTGACAGCATGGAAATCTCATCACTTAGGACGAGCCTTGCTCAAAGTGTAGATAGAAAAAGATGATCGTTACTGAAGCCATTGACAGAAGAATTGCTCCAATGCAGCCCCACAGCTACTGAAGTCAGATGCGTTGACTGGTTTTGCTGTGATTCCACTCAGAACACAGCTGGCTGTTTTGGCCAGTGCATTCCTCGCCCAGGTCTGCCTTTGGGAAGAGGCTCTCCAGTCACTGTAAGCATTGCCTGGTTTCCAGCTAGGAATGCAAGAACCACAGGTGGATCTGTGTTCCCCTGGCTGGGAATCGTGATCCATGGTGGGGGGGTGAGAGCCCCACTGGGTCCTCGGCTGCCTGGGCAGCAGTGGTCCCCTTGGCACAGAGCTACAGAGGTGTGCTGTGCACACAGTCATCCCAGGCAACCCTCAGGACAACCTTCAGAAGGCTGTACTTAATTTGTTGTCAATTACAATCTTCTAGCAGCAGGCACAGCATCTTCCAATGTTCATGGAAAGTGCTTTACCCATTCTGTATGTCGCCACAATGTAATAATTAAAAATACACTGTCTTATTGCACAGTTAGTGTGACCACAAAAGTCCATTTATCAAGCTCCATCTATTTATACTGGAGCTGTGTTTCCTCAGCTTAGAGAGATACAAATATTGGTATGCCATGCTCTAATAGAATCCTAGCATTTTACTATTTTTTAATGAACCACTGTCATCACTTCCTTCAGTATTTTTCTTGTTCCTGTATTCCTAGACAGTTGGCTTAAATGGGTACAATGTGATAATTTCCACTACAGCAATGGTTTGGTGCTTACATTGAACAATGCCTGGTAGCTACCATATCCTTAAGACACAGAGTTTGCCAAAGTTTATGGTGAAACCCACACTGGAGTGATGCCTTACTCTCCATTTTCACCTCCAAAACCAGTACATTTTTTTGATGACATGGAGTGGGAGTAATTACACAGAAACATTTTTGGAGAGTTTCTGGTCTAACATTAGATATGGATGTTTAGCCAGAGAACTTCCTCCAAAGTGGCATATAGCATCCTGCTTTCTTGGCCAGAGGTGCTTCAGATTACAGGAATGTACCCTCTTTACTGTGAGGGTACCAGAGCACTGAACAGACTGCCCAGAGAGGTTGTGGAGTTTCCTTCTCCTGCTGAAGGCTGTGGAGCGTCCTTCACTGGCGACATTCAAAACCTCTCTGGACTTGTTCCTGTGTGATCTTCTCCGGGTGATCCTGCTCTGGCAGGGGGGTTGGACTGGATGATCTTCAGAGGTCCCTTCCAACCCCTACCATTCTGTGATTCTGTAATGTCACGCTGGCATCTCTGGCAGCAAAATGTCCACCAGAGGAACATCAGCAGAGCTGGACTTCATCATATAAACCCAGGGCTGCATATGGACATAAAACTCTCAGAGTAGGGCTGCGGGTGACAGGACCTTGTCCTGTTGGAAAGAGGAAAGTGGAACAAAGGCCTGGGCTTGGCCAGCATCATCAAGATGCTGGCAGAGCTCAGGCAGGTACTAGAGGCAGTGGGAGGGGGGCACCTCACCACAGGGCAGCCCCCCTCACCTCTCATCCTCCAATGCAGGGAGCAGGGTCTGCCTGGCCACTTTTACAGGTGTGCAGGGAAACAGGGGAGTGACAGGCTGCCAGCGCTCTCCTCCCAAGCATGTGCACTCCAGATGTGCCAGGAGTGAAAGGCAGCCAATGAGGAATATTATTTATAATAACAATAATAACAATATTAATAACATAAGAACATCTGGTAGCATTTTTTTCCATCTACCATTTGGCTGGAGGCAGACCATCCGGGTGACATTACGATTGGGATTTCTGTTTCCAATTTAGCCCCAGCTCAGCTGCTGCAGTGACTCAGGCAGGCGCTTCCAGGGACGTGTCCCCAGCACTCAGGCTCAGACAGCACCACAGGTGCCACCCCTGCCACCGCAATGGCAGAAGCACCTACAATCACCTGGGTTTGGGTTTCCTTTATCCTATGTTTCATAGGAGATTGCCAGGGGTTTTTTGCACTTCCATGGCTTCTTTCCATCCCACTCTACGAGAAAGTTACCCAACTACAACGTTGTGTGGTTTCAGACAGTAAGCAAAAGCTGGCTGTTTTGAAATCAAAACAGAAGTGGCTCTATTACACATTTCATGCCCTTGAAAGTACGTTTGACTAAATACATATTTAAATCATTTTGGTATTGTTATGAATTCTAAGGCTTTCAAATGTGTCCAGTAAATGTATCACTTCCACCTGCAAAGATTTCACCTTTGACATGCAACTAACAACTAGCCTAAAAATTTACTGCTGTGATTAAGAAACAGTCATCTAGCCTTTCTTTCCTTCTTATACTGACAGAAAGCTAAAAGCATAATGACCATGGCAGCTGCAGCTGCTGCTCCTAAAGTGTATGTAGACAGTCATAGCAGAAATCCCTTTACCCATCCTGCGCATCATTAGTTTCTCCCAGCAAGTTATAGGCTGGGGAGTTGATTTCTCTGGGATCTATTTTGCAGAGGGTGGATTCCCCAGTGGTGGAACAGGCTTTTGCCTCAAAGCAGGTAACTCATTGTGCACAGACTCTCATCTGCTATGAATTCATACAGGTTGATGATAAAGTGTGCACTATTAAAACTTCATGTTCAAGAATAATGTTCATTTAAGTATTTGAACATTCTTCCTCAAGTCATTAAAGACTGAGATTTATGTAGAGCAAATGAAGAGGCCACCTTATGCCTTTGGAGACATGTATTCTGTTCCTGTCCTTGGGGTCAGTCAGCTCTGCACGTACACTCAAGGACAAACTAGGCCCCAACATTCATTATGTTATCAAATTTGCATACAAAGCAGCAAAAGTTGCTGATAAACAGAAAATCCAGGCCTTTGGCTCAGCACTTCTCCAATTATTAAAATCAGCTGCTTTAGATGACATCCTAAATAAATCAATTTCTCCTAATGCACTTTACACACCACTCTGTGAATAGTAGGTTAGATTAAATCTAATGATGCAGTTAGATCTCCTAGTTTATGCAGCTGAATTTATAGGGCAATGCAAGACTGCTCCCATCACCTTTGGCTCTAGTGCGGTGACTTTTAAAATACATAAGGTGAAAATTTCAATAATGTAACACTATTTGTAACTGGCAAAAGCCAAGAATTTGGGTTAATTCTACCTCCGGCCTTATTTTAATCACCACGTAGGCTCCCTGTTGTCACAAATACTATTAGCATAGGAAACCTGCTGACTGCTAAAGTTTGGGGAATTCCAATAATGAAGGAATTTCCATAGTCTTAAAGCTGACACACTTTCTGAAGTAGATGCGCAGCTCATGTATATTAGAAAGCTCCCTCGGCTGTTTCAACGCTAACTTAGAGTAGCTAAGTGCCTTGAGCTCTGGTATATGAATACGGGGCCAGACTCTCATCTCTTGGTCTGGAGACCATGATGCCACTCAAGTGGAGACCCAATGCTAAACTTTCTCTGGGATGCTGAGGCTGGCCCCAGGTGCTGTGACTGCAGGGTAGCACACAAACAGACTAGAAATTTGGCAGCTGAGCAGCCAGAAGAAGCAGAGTGGGAAGGAGCAGACCTGGGAAAAGGAAACTGGGAAGGAACAAAGAGAGAGAAGTAATCAGAAATAATCTGGATCAATGTTGTTAATATTTTAGGCATAACAATGTCCTTGATGACAGTCCAGGATGCTTGGCTCGGGCCAGGGAACTGTCAGCTGGAAAGGAGTAAGTCGTTACATAGGTTCATACTATTAATAGTGACAGTGCTCAGTAAATCTTACCCTGTGCACTGTAAACAAGTTTTTTATTTCTATGGCTCAGGACAAGTCCTTCCAAATCCAAAATTTTTTTGTCTCCCAGCTACATAGACATGGGGTCCAGCTTCAAAGGCAGAACTGAAACACTACAATACTGAACTCTGCACTGACTGCATGCATTTTTTTTAGCATAAATAGTAATGTTTCACCTTCCTCTGGCAAGATTTTGAGTTTCTTGTTTCCATATCTCTTCCCCTTCCCCCTCCTACCTCTCCGAAACAGGGTCTTCCCTCCGTTCTGCAGTGCATTTCCTCACATACAAGTTTTTTTGCTTTATGTGAACTAAAGAGGCATCTGTGACAGCCATCTGGGAGGGTGAGAAATGGGTTCCTGTCTCAGACTGAAAGATTTGGTGCAGTGGGAGAGTAGGATCCAGATCTCCATGTTCTCCAGAAAAGGTATCTCAGCCTGGAGAGACAGCCTTGCCTCTGCTGGTGTTTCCTCTGAACATGATAATTCAATCCTTGAACCCAAAGATGACAGATTCAATGGGTAGACTGAGGTCCCTCACCACAAAGCTTTCTAATCCTCTTCTCCTAGAAGGTGGGTTAAACAGCCCTGGATCCCCCTGGCAAAGGAGGGGTTTCAAACTGGGTGTCCCACAGACTGGGTAAGCAGGTAGAGCTGGAAGTGCCTAAATCCCTTCTCAGTTCTTTGGGATTTACCTTACTTTCCCACCAAAGGTAAGCAGTGAGTCAGCCAGTCTTTGGATGCCGAGTCTGTGCAGCAGGTGACTGAACACTCTCAGGCAGAGATGCTCTGCCCTCCACTCCAGTGCTTCAATAGTCTATTACCAGGAAGCCTTGAATATCAGCATTGATTTTCTGGTAAGATTTTCATTGTTTTTTAAAATGTAGGTGTAGAAGGATGACAAAAGGTCCCCAGAGCAATGTGTGTTATGGTGCCAACATCAGAAATCTAGAGAGAATATCAGCGATTCACTCTCATATTTCCACAGGCATGTCATCAGAAATAAAAGCTCATTTAGTGCTGAGCATAATACTATTACGGAAGGACAGAGACATCAAATAACAGGATAGGGCACACATACTTCTGGACATACTAAAAGTAATGCTAGGAACAAATACTGCAATTTTTTTGACAGTTAATGCCTGTTTCCAAAGGCTGCCTTTGAATATCACTCACAGGCAAAACACCGTCCTCTCCTTCTGGGCCAAAAAAAAAAAAAGTCTCTCCTAAAAAAGGCCTGGAAGGTAGTAGACGCAGTCTACCTGGCACTTAAATATGGAATTCTCCAAGAGCTTCAGGATCTTTCAAGCATCAATGCCCACAAATTTGCTTGAGCATTCAGATTTGTTCTTCAGTGGAGAAAAAAATGTTGACTAGATCTACCCTTGATTTCCAGAAATCATTTATGAGCTCCCTGAGCACCCATGCATGCACTGGAATACTTGAGACTTCCACCTACATGGAAGGTCTACCCAGCACTAAAATTTGGGAGTCTCCAAGAGCTTCAGGATCTTCTAAGCATCAATGCCGACAAATCTGCTTGAAAATAATTCTTGGATTCATCAAGAGAGGGCCCGGAGCAGCCAGTAAATGGGAGAAGAAGTGAAGATGACTCTGAGCACAGTCTCTTTCTTGGGTCAAGCATAAAGAAGAACAAAGGATGAAGGCTGCAGAAGAGGAGAAGCCATCCAGCCTGCTGAATCAGGATGGACAGTCCATCTCTGCCATGGGTAAATGAGTCGGTCCAGCTCCTACCACAAAATAGCAGAAGCTGGAGGGTTAAGCCCACTTAACTTTAACCAACTTTTGTTAATGTGGGACCTTAAACCACACATTTTGGGGGATCAAGAAACAAGAGTGCTACTGGCTGCATTACAATGAACAAAATGAGCAGCAAAGTGACTGCATATGGGTAATAAAAATAATAGCTGGTGGGAAACATGAGGAATCATTTAAATGATGCAAGAGAAAGGATATACATCTGAGTATATTTTTCATAGGCAAACAGATGAAAACTGGTCCTCCAGCAAAGCTGGGATACAGCCAGGAACTTAGATGTTGCAATGTTTTAATTTGCAGATTTCCTGTTGCCTAGCAGACTCCTCAGCCAGGAATTAGACAGTCAAGATACAATTTCTGGGGAGAATTAGGTGCCTTAGAATAGTATTCCTAGAAACCAGCACACTGAGCATGAAGTTATTTACACTGGCCTGGAGAAACCATAGAAGAACAGAACAGGACCACAGTCAGAGACAGCAAAAATCTCTCTCTCTGCTCAGCTTTGAATCTCCTCCTGAAGGTAAATGCTTGAGCCCAGCTAACACTTTGCCACAAAAAGACACTTTATTCTTTTCTTCACCTCCCATTGCAGTCAGTATCTTGGTAGTATCTCTAGATCACTCTCCACAAAGTAGGGAAACCTGCTTTCAGCCTCCACGCTGCCTGATATGCGGCAAGGATTTGGTCCTGACTGCTTCAGATCACATGTGAGCACCCACAACAAATCAGGATCACATTAAATCAGGTTCACTTGCACCCTCTCCCTCCCCAGCAAATATGCAAAGTGAAATGGCTTCTGTAGGAGAAACTGAGGAAAGTTCACCTTGAAACACCAGGCAAAGCAGTAAGCTGAATGCTGACAGAGGGTGTTCAAATGAGTGATGACAGAGTATGGTGTTCAAATTTTTGTTCCAAATCAGCTAGAGAGTGTGAGTTTGCAAAAATACCCCACTTCCTAGGTCAGTCTTCTGTCTACTGGGTAACATTTGTCCAATTCATCCTGAAAAGCCTAATTTCTGCTTGCAAAAGCAAGACCCAGTTTGAGGACAAGCACAAAGGCCAACCTACAGCTGTGATGGGGGAAGACACGCTGCATTTAAGAAGTCCTGCAGGAATGTGGAGGTAAGTGGGGCTCTGAAAAGACCGGCCACACCAAGGCTGATGCTGCAGTAAGCATGACGACAAACAGGGGTTTAGGTGGACAGCACAGCCTTTCGACTGTGCCTAGAAATCAGGATTTAGGTGCCTTGAGAAATCTGTCCATCCCATAGCTGCCTATATCACTCACAGTAATGTGAAGATGCAGATGAACTTTATAAAAGCTTCATGTGGAGGAGTTTCATGGCCAGGTCTTTGTCAGCAATTTCTCACCCCTGTATTAGGCAGGGACGGACTCTTGTTCTCTTCCCTTGTGCCTGCTACCTTGTAAAAGAAGGCTCTGCTCTTCCCGAGGAAGTGAAGCGCAGCTGTAGATTTCTTTTATATTGGATGCAAGATCTGTTGAACTCTGCCAGCAATTTGCCTCCTCCTTAGGCTTCCCTATTAAGTGTTCAAGAACAATATTTATGTAAAATCAGCTGGGAGCTACATCCAAAAAACAACTATCCCAAAGAATATTTATGTCATTTTATCCAGCTAACTAAAATGCTTCTGTGAGAGCAGAATCTATTTAAGTAATATAATAGAGACAGCTGTATATTGCTTGCAGGCTACCTCTCCACTGATTTCAGTAGGTTGGTCACTGTCAAATTTAGAATAATCTTGAAGATCTAGCCTCAGAAAATAATTTTGAAGTTAGCATGAATTATATGTGCTTCAGACTTGTATTACGGATTTTTTTAAATTTAAGATAAATGTGCATTAAGTCATTTTCATAATGATGTTTACAATACGGCACCACTCCCAGTCTTGGATTCAGAGGATTTCTGTCTCTGTGTCTGCCAGTGAAACTCTAATTCTTTCTGTAGGCAAGTAATTTTCAGTAGTGTCTTATCTAGGTCTTTAAGTCAGGCTTCCCTACTAGATAAACCACTGCAATTTGAAACCACTGCAAAGCAAACTGCAAACCTCTTTGCCCAGAATGACTGTAAACATACAAACAAACATAGCCTCAATAAACGAAAGAGCCCTTGAGATAATGACAATGCATGCCACTAACCATCTGATTTTCTGCTAAGAGAATATTCTAGACTGAAAGGATTGAGATAAGCAGGACTCAAGCAGTGCAACAGCACTGATGTAGATTTTTTATTTGACCAGTTGATGAAATGTGCTTCAGAAAAACATAACAAATCTGATCTGAACAAGAGTCAAAAACCAGATAATTTTTCTGACCATAAGAGACCATCTCCCACCTCACAGCAATACCCCAGACTACTCCCTTGTTATAATTAAGGTTATGTGGAGTATTATTGGTGGCAAAACTCTGTCGAATGAACAGGACCTATTTAGCAATCGGCTGGACAAAACAATAGCAAATAGACCATGAAAGCAATAATCCCGTGCTGGCAGAGATGGACACTGGATGATCTAATTGACCTTCTGTGTTTGATCCTTGTCATCTATTACAGGCTACGGGCTGCAGAAGAATGAAAAATGTGTAAGATGAAAACAGGTTTAACAATAGAAAAAGAAAACACAAATGTAAATGCAGAATGCAATACGATTGCTCAAGATGCAAATTATAACCAGACCCAGGGACAGATTAAGAAATGATGAATATACACAGAGTGCCAGACTTCAAATAGTAGGTTACTGTAATGCCTTCTTTTTAACCCCACTCAGTCACTTAGCCAGCAGTAAATGTCCTTTGCAGGACTTGGATCTCCTCATGTTCAGGACATCGGTAGAAATGCACCTCCAAAGCCCCAGCTTTACTTCTAGGTCTACGGCACATTAGAGACAACGACCTGGACTTCATTTTACAACTGAAAGAGTCACAGTAAGCCGCTCATCTCAATCAAGGCAGCCGAAGGGTGGATAAAACCTGTGTCTGTGGGAGATGGTATAACTGACACATCACCTCTGAATAGAATACAGCTCTATAAACTCTGATTTCCTAGCGTTTATACAGGAGTCCATGCCAACTGCACTGCTGCAATTAGCTGGGGAAAAAAAAAAAGCCTTGGATTTCTACTATAATCAGCCTGAAAAATCTTTGGTTTGTAGAACAAGTTAATCTGCATTGCTTCCATTTCTGCTGATTCGTTGTCATTCACATCCTGCAGCCAGCCCCATTAGGCTGGCCACGGCCTAAGGACAACAGCACGCTGAGTGCTTCTCAGCACTCTTGCTCCTTCAGGATGTTACCAGGGAAGGATTCTCCATCCATTTACCTGGGCTCAGGCCCATCACCCCACCAGACAAAATACAGGAAAAGAGACTGTTCTTCTACTCTAGAGCTGCTCTCCTTCCTTCCTTTGGGAGACACTGGGTTTGCTTCCCAATTCCCAGTAAAGAAGCAACTCTAATGCATCCCCACTTTGCCCTGTTGAAGCTTAAAAGTAGAAATTCTATAAAAGAGAGAAAAGAAGAACAAATGCTTGTGAGGGGCCACGGCTCTGTTCTCACTCATCTCTGCTACTCAGCTTGAGTTCCACAGAGCACCAGGGTTTCTACAACTTCAGGAAGTGGCTGGCAAAATGACTACTCCTTGCTTCAAACATACCCACAGCTTCCAAGGCACTTTTCTGGGAAGTGTCAATGCCTGCTGCAGATAACAATGTTAGCCAAACACCCAGCCATCAGTTTTTAATGGGTTGGCAGGATCTATTGGCAGGCATAAAGACATTTTTATTATCAACACTTCTAATCAAATTGTTTGATTCCAAGATAAAGCTAAGATTTTTCAAAGTGATTAGCTCAATTTCCTTAGTTATTTATTACTCACCCTTTTATTCAACAAAGAGTGGGATACAGAAAGGTTCAGAGACTTTTATGAGATTACATCATTCTTCAAGTAAGAAAGGCTGAGAAATACTACCCTGCTCTCTGCCGTGTGACTTTCAAAACTAGATTAAGAATGGAAAAATACTACCTTAAAAGAGACAGATCAACCTCTCCCAAAATCTTAGCTGCAACAGAAATGGAGCTGGAAGTATATAGGCGACCCTTTATTTTGCAGTGTTCCAATTTCTTTTCTTGCAAGTAGAATTAATAGTAAGTTTAGGTTTGTTCTATTCCTTAGACCCTTTAACAAAAGCAATTTATGTCCTTTGTCTCTAACAAAAGGTCCCTAATCTCAGCACTACCTCAACAGCTCTAATAAACAGTTATGGGTCTCTAATGAACAATTTCTTTGCAAATCAGATTGACATAGAACAATTTCCTTGGCCAAGAAAACCAAGAATTCAGCCAAAAGAAGACAAAAAAACCCCTTTCCCCTCAATTTTCAGGCAAACACACAACTATAATAATATTTGAGCATATTTTATCATCAAAATGAACTACTTCATTCTTAAACAACTTACACTCTTTAGCCAACCATCCAACTGAACTGCTGGTCTGTCCAAACAATTAGTCATATTTTAAACCAAGGATAACAGGCAAGACTATGGTTTCCATAATAAATAAAGTGATCATTTTTATTTGAAACTATACTTTGTATCTCTTTCTCCAATTTATATGTTATTGTATGAATATTGATACAGTTAATACTCAGATGACAACCAATGGAGAATAGAAAAGAAGCCGAGGCCGGCATAGATCCTACCTCATCTTGAGTTTCTCCTTCTGGGAACAGGAGTTGGGAAAATCACAGAACGTTACAGAACGTTAGGGATTG
>NW_010175129.1:0-6884 GCF_000695765.1 Mesitornis unicolor
CTAGTTACAGACCTCCAAACTGGCCCTTACCATGTTATTAATTACTGGATGTTTCTTTATCCAAAGTTAATGTCAAATCAGGTACTATTTGTTCATGTTTCCCAGCAATGGTGAGCTTTAGGTTGGGTGGTTTTGTTCCTTTTTTTGCAGGTGTCCGGGACTGGTCTGAGATTTACCGTTATGTCATGATTTTGGCACACTTTGAGGTAGGTATTAACATGCCAATATGCTACTTCACCATGAAAATGGAGGGGTTCCTGAACTTGTCAGTCATATTGAAATAACCAGAATTAAGGCATTGGGAGCATTAGAAGTGCTAACCGGTGCCAGCATTCACACATGACAGTGTTGCAGCTCTCAAAAGCAGAATCTGTGCATGTGAATACTGAGATTTTGGTTGAAACAAAAGTTGTTTTGGTAACTCAAAACTGTTTGTATTGGCTTTTAAAAGAAAAAAATAGATGGGCATCTTTACAGGACGGATTCTCAGCTGCTGCAAATGCCTGGTTCTCAATGGAGTTGATGCAGAGCTGATGGAGAGCCCGAGGTGTTTGGAGGCATCTTAAGCCCTTATGACAGCAGTCAGCAAATATTTCTGCCTGTGCTGAGCTGTGACTCTGCTTTGCCGTGGTGGCTGTGCCGGAGGAGCGTCTGCCTGGGGAAATGGTGAATGCTGGCGTTACAAGCTGGCACGCAACCCCAACAGATGCTTCTGAAAAGGCATTGCCTTTGCCAACACAGGCGTGAAGAAATCTATACTCTCTATTATAGGTGGCATTACAGGAGTTAAGACTGGATCCAGAATTAAAGCTTTTTATTTTTATGTTTTCTTTTCCTGGATACGTATTGGTCAGCACAAAAACACACCTGAGAAAATCCCACTTATGTGCAGAACCAGTAGCACCCGTAATTTACCGAATACCTATGTTCTTTTTATTAGGAGTGTGCTTTTGCACCGTAATGTGTACAGTCAGGTAGTAACCTCTCCCTTTTCTTCATAGTTATTCAGGACTCGAAAAAACTCTGGCTCTTCCTCTGCTAATTAAAAGCCATCTGAGTGTTGGTTAAGAAGGAATTAAAGTTTATTGCTGATTGAAGTTTGGAGTCCTCACACCCTGCGTGTCTGTACATACGTAATATCACAGCGTAGGCTTCTAGTTGCCTTAGAGCATGAAGGAATTCAGACTCGAGGATGGAAGAGAAATGAATAAAAACATGAGATTCAAGTTCCTCCTCATTTAATAATTTTCCTGCGTGCTCCTTTTAGGCATAGAATAATATAGGTTAGAAGAGAAGTCTGGTCAAAGCAAGGCTAGCTTTGAGAGGCTGCCCATTGCTTTTGACCGTGGGAAGCTGACATCTCTGCATATATTGTGTCTGTTCTCCTCTTGTATCTGTTTGCTGTGGACTTCCTGTTGTCCTTAATGTCCTTAATTTGTCCTTAATGTGTCTGGTTTACATTCTTGGACTCTCGTTTGCAGCCAGATTTTTGTGGAAGATGTACTGAGAAGATTTAAAAGTCTGAAGTCAATAGCATATTGCATAACCTGAGTTGTATCCAGTGTCTTCTTGGTTAAATCAAACTGTGATCCTTGCAAATGAGTCCACACAAATCAGACTGCTCTTTCTTTATCACTCTCTTACAGGATGGGACTGCGGCACACTTAACAGTTATTAATATGCCAGCTACCACAACTCAGTGAGTAACCAAGGAAGTTTATGCTGCTAAAAACATGCGTCTTAAAGGTGACAGGAGCTGCTCTGCAGGATGCCTATATGCACATTATTGCTTTGAATATGTATAGCCTGATTTCCATCCACACCCTCTTGCTTCCCACTCCCTCAGCCCAATTTCCCATTTGCAATTAGTCACACGGACAGCTTTTACCTCCACTTACTTCCTTCTCATCCAATTACTGTTTGGCTGATGCAGCTGCCTGTCTTACTGTCAGGATGATTTAGAGATACAAATTGAGGACTTCCAGCTATTTGAGAAGGTGTGTCTGTCTGCAATGGGGCATTACATAGCCCTGCCTTGCTGACTGCTGCTCTCTGCATCCAGAAGCTTAAAGCATCCATGGCTTTCTGACCAAGTGGGACCAAGTGCCCACCACAATCCATCCTGCAAGCCTCATCTTTCCTGCATGCATGGCTTTCCTCGCTCAGCATTTGCAGTATCCCACAATATAACCTTTTTTTTTATTATTACAGGGATGAAGGCCATACTCAGTGTTGAGCTCTCCTGTGCTGGCCCATTTGAGCTTTGGTTGACCTCCAGGGATGAAGGCCATGCTCAGTGTTGAGCTCTCCTGGAAGGCCACTGTGCTGGCCCATTTGAGCTTTGGTTGACCTTTAATTCTGCCCCATTTCTTTCCCCTTCAGCCTCACTGTAGGTTATGTCTTCTTCCCCGATGGGAGGAAGGCTGGCATTGAGTGGTCCAACGCCTCGCTGGCTGAGCTGGCTGCTGATGGCATTATCAAGGATGAATATGAAGTCAGTTTTACTGCCGGTAAGCTAAATGTAGCCCACCTATATCTGCCTTTAGCTTGTTAGCATGCAGTTAATTTAGTGGAGGAAAGACTGATCAGTGAAATTCCTTGTGAACCTTGGAAAAAATTTGAAAGCTAAACACACCATCTCACACCCTGAGTAATTTAATTGAATTCTGTGCTGAATTTGTGTGTAGTGTGGCATGGGTGAAATGGTGTGTGCCTGCTGCAGGATCAGGGACACAGGCAGCTGTGTCAGAGGGAGTTGCAGTTTCTCTTTGTTGTGACTTGCTTATGCTAATCCAGATAAATGACGTGATTTTCACTTCTGGGGTGTCAAAACGTTCGTTATGAGGTGGATTCCACTGCTCTGAAAATACAGCTTGGTCAAAAATTTACTTAATTCCCAAAGCAGACAGGAAACCTATTTCTCTGTTGAAAAAATTAAGAAGAAATAACTTGAAAAAATTCTAGATCTTGGGATTTTTTTTGAGATAAAGTACCACTGAAGATTGGAGACGTTCTTCCCTTTTCCCTCTTATCAAAGGTGGCAAGTACTTTGATGTTTCTGCAGCGCTGGATAAGCAGGCTTGCCCTGTGGTGTATAATGGCCTGACTGGAAGTGGCGTTTTCCACGAGTGCATTGCGGATTTCCAACTAAACGGGTTAATGCAAGGCTGGGGCTTGGTTGAATTTTATTACAGGTAAAATAATTACAGACAATAAGAGGTAAAGAATCCTCATCCTCCTATACTGACCTGTGTGGCTGCAGCTCCGTATTTAAAGCATGAATGCACTGATTTTTTTACCTGATGTAAAGAACTGTTGTTCATTTATGCTTAATGTGTTTATTAAATTGACAAATATTATATATATTATTTGAAAAAGAATGATCATGCAAGCACTTCATGCATTCAGACAACTGGGTGCTTGTTCAGTTGTTTATTACATAGGTTTGTGTAGGTTTTTATATAGGTCTCCATATAGGTTTATGAGTCGGTGGATGGTCCACGATGGAGACTGTCTTATTTAGGCAATCTGTCACATTATAAAAATAATGAGTCCTCTACCCCAGACAGCAGGGTAACCATTTGCAGGGTGAAATTTCCTCACACAAGGATTTGTCAGAGTAGAGCACAGAAGTGATAAGTGTTCAGAAAATCGATACAGGAATGCGTCTTCTAGTGGGAAAGATTACATTGAGAAAATCTGTGCTTCCCAGTGAATTGCTGCTTCTCCTGCCATGCAATTATCACGGTCTTTTTTGGGAGCCTTTTCCCTGTTGAGTGTTTAGTCTCATGAAAATAAAGGCAAGTTTGGTTGTTTATATTCGGTTTGCTTTTTAAAAATAAACACTTAATTCTTGGCTGTCAGAGGAAATGCCATAGATGACTTTCGGGAGATTGAAAGCTCTGCTTTTTCTGAAAACCAGACACGCTTAAAGCACGTAAAACAGGCCACTAAACCCCCAAAACACCCGCTGATTGAACTGGAAATCCGTGGCCTGTGGGTGCTGCCAAATGCCTGCCCCACTCCCTTCTCTGCATGTCAAAACCTGCACGGTGGAGGACATGACCCAGCACGGAAAGTCTCTGCTAAAACCCAAACAAAGCACCCTCTGCAAGTCCAGGCAGTCCTAGACTTTTCTAGATCCGCCCCAGGAAAGCTTAATTTGGCAATGCTGACAAAATTCCCATAGGCTCCCATCTCGTATCTACTTCCAAATCAAAACTGTGTTAGAAATGAAAGGGTGGGTGTCTGGTTCTTCCCCATCGCCATAGGACGTCAACTCAGCATCGCTGCTCTCCTTGCAGGGACGAAGTCGCCCAGCCGGTTCCGAATTTGCAGCTTGGTTCAAAAGCCAAAGGACCCGACCTTTCCTGGCACCCTGCGACCAATGGCTCTCCCCAGTGAGCACTTGCAAGCTTGTTCCAGCGATGTCCTCAAGCAGCAGCTTTCAAAAAGTTACGTTATTCTCTGCAAAATGCGCAGTTTTGAGTGCAGAACTCATTGTCACAGGATGCTGTGGAGGTCAAGGGTATAAAAGGATTTGGAGAGAAATGAGACACGTGTTCAGTTGTGCAGCTCTTCGTGGTTGCTCACCATGGTGGTCTGGAGACGATGTAAAGGAAAGCCCTGAAGAGCTGATTGCCGGAGGAGCGCACCAGGAGGGATCACTCTATGCTCTGTCTTTTGGTATTTTTCCTTAACTGCCAGTTGCTCCCCACCGTGAGGACCAGGACACTGGGTTCACTGGGTCTCTGACCCAATTTAGCAGTTCCTCTGTCCTTTCAGATGTGTTTTTGAAATAAAAGCTTTATCTTCCTGAACCCTCTGGTTGTTATAGTCGTTAAAACACGGGAAAAAACTGTTACAGGAAAGAACACTCATTTGGTAGTCTTGTCTTTCCATGTATGAGAGCTGAACTGGAAGAAGTAAGAGAAAACACATCTAAATGAGGTGTCCTCTAGGAATACCATTAATGGCCAATGAAGTAAGTGATCCAAACACATTTTTCCCTGGTCTGAAGGAAAGCCAGCGTCTGGTAGTCCAATTTAGAAGGTGTTCTGAATTTCTCATCATTCACTTGAACTTGTATGCCGTATTCATCACAACATCCATGTTAGTTAGACAGCTGTTGGCCCAAGGTAACCTGCAGTGTATTCCCTACCTAGACGCAGCTTGACATTAGGTACTGAAAATTAAATGTACTTACTATATGTCAAGAAAAAAGCAGTTATGTGGAAGATTTGAGCAGAAGGAATTAAAGAAAGATGCTGTGTTCCCTAAACGCTATGCAATTGCTGGGAGCATCACAAGGATATGTAGTAATAGTAAATTATAACACATAAGTTATAATATATAAACCTCCACCCCATTTGAGAGAGTATTGAAATCTATATAAATTATATATATTTATAATCTCTGCTTCAGTTGACACTGGAGGAGACTTTAATAGACTTTAAAGAAGACTTTCTCCTTTCTAAAAGAGTTCTTACACTTATCACTATAATAAAGTTATATGCAGAATAGATGCATGAATGTGAAATTGCACCCCAAAGCAGCAGCTGTATGTGTGAGGCAGACTTACGACTGGGATAGTCACTGATTCAAAGCTTTGGGTTTTAGCTGGATTTCTCCTATCAAGCTCTAGCTACAGTGGTATTAAGAAACGCATTCTTGTGAGCCTTGCACAAACTTTAAGATGTCTTCAATCTGTCTGTGCACTGGAAGTCTCAATGCACCAAAATAAGGAGCTTCTCAATTACTCGAGACAATGGCGCTTTGACAGAAGGGAAGGCCTCGTGCCTCTTTTGACACATAAGAGATCAGTCAAATAGGTAATTTTAATAAGGTTAGAAAAGTAACTTATACACCACAGTTTGTTCCTACTAAGTATGTGGCTTGTTTTGCCATGATCTCAGAAACATCTGTTCCTGTTTTCTGTAGAGTTTTGGTCATCTCTTTCTTTTTTTTTTTTGCTTGAAGACTAAAACTTTAACATTTAGAAGAAGGAATGCAGGCACGTAGACAGGCAAGGTCTTTGGAGGTGTCGGAGGATGTAGATAGTGAGAAAAGTTGTTCATTATCACTTTGGAATGATAATTTGAGAAATTGCTATTAAAAAACAATCCCTGTCCAGGCCAAAAATTAAAAATCCACCTCATCAAGGAAGGTATTGGTCTTTTTGACTCCCAGAAACTGGGCTGCAACTACCGATGCTGTGGGGCAAAGGGGAGATATCTCCCAGGTACCTCCTCTGAATCACAGTCTCTGAAGTTCGTGTTCCTGCAGTGGAGGAGGTAGAGGAGGATGACGTTGCCTTCATCACTTTCCTTTTGTGCTCTTGACTTGTTTCTTTTGGTACCAGTGGATGGAGAGTTAGAGCACTCCTGAGTTCAGTTTGGAAAAGTTCAAGCAGGGAACAGAAAATGATTAATAAAGCTTAGAGCTGGCAGGTTTATTTGCCAGGTGATGAACTACTGGTACAGTATTTCAGCTTGAAGGACTGAAAAATTGACTGTCAGGGGGGGTTTTCTCCCTGGATTTCAAATTAGTTTATAGTGCGCTTGTGTCCAGGACACATGGAATAACTTATTTAATTTAAAATAAATCTACCAAGCCGCACGCTTTGACCGTATGAAGTGGTCCTTCTCTTGCGGCTCCTTTCTCGACGGAAAAATCCATCTTGGGGAATGCTTCTGCAGCCCAGAATACATTAATTTTGAGCAGAAAAAGCAGTAAATGAAGGTAAGTCCTGGCCAGAAGTGAAATGTAGCGTATGATCTGCTCTCGTCCAGTGTGAAGGGAGGCAGCTGGAGCCCGGTTGGGATGAGCTGCTCCCCACCATCTGCGTTTTGCACGTCTGGGAGGAACTGAACACCTGTAATTCC
>NW_010175129.1:6915-15002 GCF_000695765.1 Mesitornis unicolor
CCTGCTGCTGTCAATGGGCCAGCGCCTGACACAGCTAAATACTTGCATAAAATACTTGCACGTCCCACTGGAGTTCATGTGCATGTTGAATTTCAAGATTTGGGCACTTTTAAAGAGGTCATTTAGAGGCTGTCAGCCCCAAACGAAGCACTTCCCATCAATCTGGCCTTGGCTACTGATGTCTCGCATGGTAAATATTTTACTAGGCTTATTTATTCTCCTTCCTTCTTGCAATCTTTCATGTATTCATAGTATAGATATAAAGGCCATTTTCAGTCACATTGTATTTCACTGGCAGAAAGAAAGGAAGAAAAAAGATATCTTTTTTCTCTTTGGATTTATGTCCTCGCTTCACAGTTGGTGAAGCAAAGCATAGCCCAGGGAGTTCTGTAATTTATCAAGAAAAAAATGCACTGTATGGCTGAATTATCTCTGCAAAGCAACCAATTATATCAAAAGTAGAGTTTTCCCTCTATAAGAGCAAGCTCAGCAGCCAAATGACGCAGAGGCATTCGAGACAACGTGACTGATAACCACCCACTCCCTTCTCCCATTTACTGGAACCCCAATTGCCTCACGTTCGCTCTTATTCACCATAAAAAGCCACATGACCCTTTCTCCATCCAAAATTGCTCTTCCCTAAACTCTGGCATATTTATTATTACTGCTCTCCTACCATACTGAGACTCAGAGCTCAGGTGTCTGAAGCAGAGCCTCCAGAAGGATCTGTTCTGGGGGGCTTTCTGGGTCCTTTCCCCCCAGTTTTGAGGTATTTTCCTTTCCTGGTTGAGGCTGTAATTAGTTGCAGCGTTGATTTTTGCTTTTATTCAGCACAAAAAAAGAAAAGAAGCATAGCTAAAAACACAGTGCAAGTGAAGTTCATTCTAATCCAGCCATAAAGTTTTACGAGGGATGTAAATCAGAGGGAGGAGTGGCAGCCAATGCTCTGCAACAGTTGAGCCCCGCTCAAGCTTTCTCAGTAGGGTTCAGCCCCTCCAGGAGCAATTACCCTAACAAGCTGTTTGGTCCACTTATAAATAACATCACCGATGGAGTCGTCTGGAGGTGTCTGCTCTGTGCACAAGTGACTTCCCAAATATGCTGAGTGGTGAATGAGGGATTTTTTCCTTAATCCACAGCAGGGGGGGTGGAGATGAATATCTGACATGTCCCAGCAACTTCACTCACGTATTTATCACATTTTCCAGGAAGGATATAGAGGGGAAAGCAGGAGTGCCATGCTCTTCTGGAGCATCCTCCTACATTGCTTGGTTGCTATGCATGGGACAGCACATTTTAAGTGCTGACCTCAAATTCTTTGGTCAAAGCAACTTAGAAATGGCCCAGTGCACAATAAACCTGGGAATGGTTCAGGGCTGGAGTCCTTGTCGCATCCCCTGGGACATCTGAGACTTGTGGTTGCTATAGGTGTCTGAAATGTCACTTGCAGAAGGAGGTCCATCAGATGCCATTTGGGCAAGAAGATGTTGACAGAAGTGAAGGTTTGGGTGCAACCTTCTGCTTGAGAGCTGACCTTAGTTTTCCCACTCATCCTGTTGCCTTGAAACAGCATCTTGGATTTTTGTGCTTTTAAAAAATTGTCATCAGTTTGTCTTGTCTTTTTTTTTTTCCTGAAATACCTCGCAGATTTCTAGCCTTTGTGCTCTTATGTTTATGGAAGAACCTTCTGCAGCGTGTAGAGAGCTTGCCCCATAAAACTGGCTCTGCAAAACGCTAGCTGCAAGTTTTCAATTGCAAAAGTAACTGCCCGTATCCCTTTAAATTTTGACTTTTCCAAATAGGGCTGAAAGGGACTCTTAGCCAATCTCTGCCAAAACGTGAACTTCAACATTGGCCAAAAATTCACCCGCACAAGGAGAAAACAGCACTGGATTACAGTAGCCTTCAGATGGTGCCTTTAACCATCAAAACCTGAGTCTTTCATAAGCAAATAAACCTCATTACAGATGCTGCCTTGGTTTCAACCCTCATATGACTCGATCATTTGAGTTTGCTCATCAAACCCAGCAAATTTCCATGTGTCAGGAGGCATGGATGCTTTTGGATGAGAGGGTGGAAAGGATGGGAAAAGGATGAAAGCCTTTGGCCTCATCCTGTTTGCACCTTGAAGGGACAGAGCTGCCTTCTGCATATTGCACCCAGTGCTGTTGAGGGCAACTAAATGTGCTGGTATCTCAGTGAGGGTGAAAATGCTGATTATTTCTTTCAGTAATTCAACCATAAAACCCACACTGCGCACACTTGATACATTTTGATTGTGTTTTAAACCTTTCTTTTGGGTGAAACACGGGAAATTCCACTGTTTGTTGCTTTTGTTGTCAGGCCTAAATGTCCTTCAAGTACAGCCTGGATGAGTTGATAAGGAATTAAAACAAATAATTACAGGCTCAGAAGTTTAAGGATACTTAACAGCATTTTGTAGAGGTGAGGAGTGGGAAAAGCTCTGAGGTTACACAAGGTTCTGTGCTGCTGGTTGTCTTTACTACAGCATCCAGATCTCAACGTTGCCTTTCCCAGTCTTGTTTCTGCTGTTATTCTAAGACGTGTAGGCTTCTACCACATGTTTATAAGCTGATAAAACCATAATGCCAGGAATGTTTTCCTTCCTCTATTAGATTAACAAAATAAGTGGCTTTTCTGATGCAGCCCCGTTTACCATTCTCTCCACACCAAAACAATCGTTGTGAATAAGAGTCTCAGTGCTGATGAGAAATGTTCTGCTCTCCTGATGTGGTCTCCTCATGGGAGCCCCAGTATCACACCACTGCTTTGCTGGGCTGGCAACCCTCAGGAAGGGTGATACAATGTTTGATTCAAATATCTAAGAGTAAGCCCTATCAGACATGACTGAGTCCTTCTGCAGCCACCATTGAGCAATTCATAGTTGTACGAGTCAGGCAGCTTTCTGACGACACGGGGTTTGACCCCTGTTAAGGCAAAACAGCCACACAAAACACTTCTCATAATGAAGCAGGAGTATTTTAAATAAGGAGCTTTTCCCAAAGACATAAATCCGCTCCTCTTGATCTGTTGTGCCCTTAATACAGCCGTGTGCTGTGTGAGGCTTTCAGATCAAACACCAACACAGGGAAGTTTTGGGGATGGGGAAGAACTTTGAGCCCCCAGAGCCAATTACACTAAACTCCCAAAATACATAAAGCATTTCACTGAGGGAGATCAAAGTGCTTTTCATGGGAAGGAAGAGCAATGGTCTGACTTGTACCCATGGGAAAACTCCGGGGAAGAAATTGTCTGGCCAAATCTATAGCAGCATTCTTTATATGTTATCCCGAGAGTTTACTTTATATTCATGACAGCTTCCCATGAGCTTCCCAGCTTGTGAGCTCTGACAGACCTACAGCAGCCTGTTTGCATTTTGGGGTGGCACATACCTGATGTTGCATCACCTAAATGCTGTGCGATCGCCCCCAGTAAGATAATTAAAACTTCCCGTGACTGCAAAGAGTGACAAAATACTTTTGCAGTTGTGTTGCATGCTATCATCTGTTGGAAATCGTTGATTTGCACTGAGAAGAGCCCAATGGCTATAAGGAATCCTCGGTTTTAATATGCTTTATGAATAAACCATGATTATACCAACATTTTTCCTTCAAATCACTGCTAGTTTCTAGGTTACACAGTGATGACTGAACCAGCTCAAGTAGCACAGTTGGCATTATCTGGATATTTAGTGGAGCATCTTCTTCCTGGATATTCTGGTAACAATAACCTGGCATTCTGGAAATGATGAAAAAGCACTGAAATGAGTGATGATCAGCTCAGTTATCCCTCACCTTAATGAGCTGTGAGAAGCTCTGCTGATGTTTGAGGCTTTTCTGTAACTGGTGTGAGCTGCATGCTGAAGATCCATTTCTAACCATCTCCTTCCCCCTCGAGTTTTCTCAGCTTCACTGGTGAGCTGAGACTCTGCACCCTCTTTTATGTGGACTTGACTGACTCTGTCTCAAGGAAAAAATTATCAAATCATTACATGGAGTTACTTTTCTGCATTTATTTTATTTAAATCCTTCCTCCCTTACAGCAGACATCTAACTTAAACGTTATCTGTTAGCATTATTTAGCAATATTGCATAGAAAACAGTATAGTGTATGGCATTTAATTAGTTCACTGACTGAGGAACAAGGACCCTGGGCAATTTTGTGCAAGTGCATGGATGAACATGTGCAGGAAAGCACCCAGACATGTCCATTGCCTTCCACATCAGCTGAAGCTGTGTTGACACAGCAGTCACTGCCAGTGCAAATCTCCTCTGCATCCATTGGCGATGCAGTCCTGGAGGAAAGCATCACCTTGGCTGCCCCTTTGCTCGCTTCATGTTGCTGTTTCTCCTTTCATGAGTTTGGGATGGTTTTGCTGCCTCTCTCCCTTCGGTCTGCTGGGACTCACACTTCCAATTTGTCTTCTCGAACGGCCCCGGAGGGTGTTTCCGGGAGGACCTTGTTTCTTGAGTTTGTTTCTTCTATCTGATTCACAGAGCCTGAGCGTGTTTGATCTCCCAGGGCCAGCATTTCCAGCAGCTCCCTGGGGCTCCATGAAAGGGGAGTAAGGAAGAAGAGTTCACATATGCTACGCAGAAATCTCCATATTTTAAAGGGTATCCTGTATCCCCGCTGAAACATTTTTAATGGTCCACAAATCAGAAGAGAAGAAGAAGAAAAAAAAGCTGAAAACCACACTTAAGGCATTCATTGTTCAAAGCCCACATCTTCTGGGGGCCGCCGTCTTCGTGAGGGCTCCATGGGGCCACGATCTGAGGAAGTTTGTGCCGAGATCCAACTCGGAGACACCATTCAGCCAGGGCTGGGGTGGGGGGTGCCGAGCTCAAGCACACAGTGTCTGTCTTTCAGGGAAATGTTTCCATTTTTGGTAAAGGAAGCAAGAGGAAAGATTTCCAAGGAAGAATATGCAAAGGTATTAGCTATGGAGATTTATGCCCTGCTTCTGACTGCCAATGGGGATTTGTTGAAATGTGAGTTAGAAGAGGTAAAGACTCATTTTATTCCTTTTTAAAACTGCTAGAGCAGAATTCTGCTCTCCTTGTGACATCGTCTGATGGGGCTTTGGCCAAGCCAAAAATGGTTTCTGGTGTTTTCAGAAGCACGTGGTAAAACCAGCGCTGATTCAGCACATTGCAGCTTCTGTCTTCCCTTCAGTTTTCTCTTCGTACCCTCTGCGAATCCCAGTTCTGTGACTAACACAGGGAAATGAAGAGCTCTAAAAATAAAGTCTGCTGTCTTTAAGTGAGATGGTTAATCACAGCATCATAGAATGGTTTGGGTTGGAAGGGACCTTAAAGATCATCTGGTCCAACCCCCCTGCCATGGCCATGGGGTCTTCTGCTTTAGTCTTTGGTCATGGAATGGTAAGAGGAATTGCCAGGTGTGGAGATATATTTTGTGGGAATTTAATATATTTTTATATATAAAATATTTACCTATATAATTTTACCTGTATTTATATAAGATATATGTGTATATATACACATATATATATAAGAAACAATATCCCACAGGAAGGAAATGATGGGACTGGCCAACAATTTACAACTTATTGTTTAGACAGACAGAAGAAAAGACACCCTTTTCTTGTGAGATTGTGAGAATGGGTTGTCCAAATGTGTCTGCTGTCATTTAGAAATACTTTCAGAATATATCTTTTTCTTAGAATAAGATTTATGTGTAAAAGTGTTTGTGCTGTAAACATTTGGTAATTCTTCTGCTTCCTAGTCAGTAACTGACTAAAGCAGAAATAGTTGGTAATTATGCAAACAAAACGTAATTTAATTTGATTTCTGAATCAAATTGTACTTTCTATACCTATTCTGCCAGAATAGGACAAATATTTGTAAGGAGGTCAAAATCAGTATCAATGTTTCAATAGTGTATTGGGTTTTCTGTGAGGGGTTTTCGATTGTGTCTTTCGTAACGAGGGAAGGGCTATGGAGACAGCCCTTTAAGAAGTTACCTGAAAAGCTCCCCCTTTGCCTTTGTCAGACCCACCTCTGACCAGGGCCAAGCCAATCAGTGCCCCTGCGAATTCATGGATTTAAGGGGAGTGCAGGGCATGCCTCGCTTGCTCTGGCACTGGCCCTGACCAGCACGGCCCCAGGTGCGGGGGGCACGGCCCCGGCCTTGCCCAGCAGGGCTTGGCCGGCCCTGACCACAATTTAAGCTTAAGCCCCGCTGCAGCTCATACAGAAAAAAAGAGAGAGAGCTGGGATCTCTATAACCATGAGAAGAGACCTGCAGCTGAGAAAGGAGTGGGGCCCGAGGAGAACAACTTTGAAGAACACCAAGGTCGGTTTCAAGGAAAGAAAAAAAAAAAGGGGGGGACAAGGAGGAGGACGCGGAACCCAGGTTTCCCCTTTGCAACCCGTGGCAAGAGCCGGGGGGACTGGTGGTGTGTGAGGGAACTGTGACCATGGGCAGACCCAGATTGGAGTTTTGTGGACTTGGGCTGAAGCAGTTTTGTGTGTGAGGGAAACTGCAGCTGTGGGCAGACCCAGTTTGGACTTCTGAGGACTTTCTCCCCTGTGGAAAGGAAGCCACATGGAAGCAGAGAGAGGCACTGGGCTGAGTTCACGTGGTGGGAAGACCGACTGCAAACCCCCACTCCCATCCCCCTGTGCCTCAAGGCAAAGGGGGAGGGGGAAGGTGAAGGAACCAGGAACAAAAGTTGAGCCTGGGAAGAAGGGACGGGTGGGGGGAAGGTGTTTTGACTTTAAGATCTGGTTGTATCTCCCACTGTTCTACTCTGATGTTGGTAACAAATTAAAATGGTTTTGTTTTTTATTCCTTATGATGAGTCTGTCTTTTGCCTGTGACCTCTTTAAGTGGTGAGAAGCCCTCCCAGTCCTTATAGTGACTAGCCCTTTTTTGGGGCATCGTGGTGCTCAGTTATGCACTGGGCCTAAACCACGACAAATAGTAAAATTGTGCCAACCCTTAAAAATGTTGACAATCTAGAAAGGTCAACAGCTTCTAGGGAATTCCCATTATTTCAGCAAGGAAGTTACTAAAGTAACCACTCATCTGCTAACATAGCATCTTCTGCAAATATCCTCCAGCATATTAGAGGTTTCCAGTTAAAGGTATTAAAAAAGGACTTGACACTTTTCCCTCACTCCCCCCAGCTTACAGTGCCACCACTGACTGACTGGTTTGGTACAAAATAAGATATTTCTACTAGTAAGTATATTTTTCCCCTGTTTATCTGTGGGATAAGCAATCAATCCTTGCTATTTGCCTTCACTGCTCTCATACACCATGGGCTAATGTGTATTTTTTTCTGCCCAGAACGATCATGAATGCAACCCCTTGTGGCCATAAATTACTTAACCCCCCCTACGTTTGGAGATATTTGCCCACCCCTCCTGCAGATGCCCTGTCCATCCTCCTCCTCCTCCTCCTCCTCCTGGCCGAGGAAACCCAAAATGTGTCAGATCCAGAGGTGGCACGCATGGGGTGCCCAAGCGCTGGTGAAGGGACAGGAGCATCCAAACGTCTGTGTCGCTTCAAAGCAGGAGAAGAGGAATGTATGGAAATATCCAGTGGTTGTGCAGGGCTCTAGAGACCTCTTGTGGACAAACACATTTGTTTCCTTCACGTTAGATGTTTGCATTAGAGATAGGTTGCATTTATTTCCCAAATCTTAGCCCAGTGTGGTATTAACATTATTAGCACTATTGGTCCGTGGTGATGCAAAGGTCGATTCAGGTCCTAAAGTGATGATCAAGCAAATAACATTTTCCATATATTTCATCTATTTTTTTTACTGTGCCTTGTTCTGCAATTAATTTTTATCTTATGATCTTTGCATACGGCAGTGAACATCATTCATATTCACATAGCTACCGTGGGGACCAAAACGGGTCTGTTTTTTCTTAATATTTTACCTTGTTAGACAATAAGGATGCTACAGGAGGAAGAATTAAAAGAGAAACACTGAATTTTATTCCTATGTATTTATTTTTCGATCATAATTTATTTGGAATATGCTATCTTTTTCAATCCTAAAAACCTATCAAGGTCCATCAGTTTTGTTG
>NW_010175129.1:15012-17629 GCF_000695765.1 Mesitornis unicolor
TCTTTCCCCACCCGTTTTTTATTGACAGTATTTTCCTCTGTCACAAAGCAGAAAATTTCCAACAACCTGAGAGAAATCTGGGGGTTACTGAGCATTTCTCAGGCTGTCAGGAGGTGTTCAATGGTTGAAGTCCACCACTCTTAGACAAGAAATAAATCAATGATTGAATCCT
Source organism: Mesitornis unicolor (assembly GCF_000695765.1). Classification (NCBI taxonomy): domain Eukaryota; kingdom Metazoa; phylum Chordata; class Aves; order Mesitornithiformes; family Mesitornithidae; genus Mesitornis; species Mesitornis unicolor. The sequence continues at coordinate 15,185 of NW_010175129.1, forward strand.
TATTTATTGACCAAAAAAATTCAATTCTTTTCACTGTAACCTGGTTGTGTCCAGGCCCTGAGAGGTGCCTCCTATGAAACGAGTGTTATACCAAAATTCACATGCCCATACCCATCTGCCAGTGCAGGGATAAATTGCATTTTCTCCAGAGATTATTTGATTTTTTCCATGATCCACCTCATTTTCCAGTTCCATCCTTTCCTCACTTAGGTGAATTATCGGTGACCCTCGATGTTTTCACTTAATGAAAAGCATAAGGAGAAATGGCTGTTTTCTTCACTGCCCTGGCTTTGCATGAAAGTGCCGTAAAATTAAAGGCAGACGAAAAGTTTTATATCAAGGGGATATAATTAAAGAGTGCACCCAGTTCTCGGTGCTTATCTCCAGCCTCTGTGAGCAGCCCCACTGTGTGGAAGGTAATTTTTCTTTTTAATACCGCAATAACTCTGCGTTATTTTAAGAGAAAATCTGCTGGCGTTTTTGGACAGAAAGCTACATTTCAAAAATAAATTAAAATCTTGGCAGGAAGCGCCTGATTTCACAGGAAAATTTCGATGTACCGGGGAGCTGAAAACCAAATGAGTGAGATATATTTCAGCTGAATACACTTTGATTTTTTGCCAGGGGAAAAACACAGATCGGATGCTTCCTTTTTAATTCTTTTCTATCGTTTTTTCGGCAGGGGAAAGGACCCAGCAATACTTTTCTGGTTGTAGGTGTAAAGAGCTAATGGGGGAATTGGGAAGAACAAGATCTCCTTTTACCAAACCACGCTAGGAATGTTTTGTATACTGTGGTCTAAGCAGATTTTAAGTGAATTTTTAAGTGGATTTCAGAGAGAATTTCTCTCTTCAGTGAGTTTCTCTACTCAGCTCCTACACCTGTGTATTCTTAACTCCACTTTTTAATTTAGTCTTGTCCCTGAGCTTACTGTAAACCAGCACATTCTCACAATAAAATTCTGGGTATTTTTCAGACACCAGGGAAATACTCCAGCAGTATGGTAGTGCTTTTTTTAATTTCTTTTTCTCTGGTTTATTCACCCTTTTGTTGCAATCTTGGATATCAGCTCTATCCAGGCCAAACATGGATCTGGAATCCCAAATTCTTGCCCCGTTTTCCTCTCTATCTTTGCCCAAAGCTTTCTTTTTTCAGTTTGACAACCCACCAAGAAGTTTGAGTCTGGATATTATTATTTGTGGTACATCTTATCGGCCAATTAGTGTTTTAATTTAAACGTACAAGTGCCTATCTCTCCGTTCACAGTTATTCTGCCCGATTTAAAACAATTGTTGGGTTACAGACTCCATGAATCAATGTTATCACGACTCATGAAGTATCTTATTTGCTTTGTGATATGAATGTTTAGCGTATTTTTAAATTCTATTTTCTTGGTTTTTACATTTATGTGCCATGAAAACCAGAGTGATCTCAGCAGGCTATTTTCCTGTTGTTAAGCCCTGAACCCTAATCTGAAGGAAACAAACCCAGCTCCTCTTATTTTCAAACAGATAAGATTTGTGAGGTTATTAATCACAGGTTCAAATGGCTACGCTGGGAATTGAAAATGATATACAGTTTTATATAAAACTTGTCAACATTTATTACAGAGACGGACCATCCGTCCAGTGGGAGCCTTAGAAAGTCATTATGTGTCTGGTGTATGATAAAGAGCGATTTAACTGCATAAACAGCCATGACATCATGCTGAACTTACATGTTCTTTCATCTGCCCCTAAACGATACCATTTCTTTCTGGCGATTGCCCTGAGCTTTGATTTTGGATGGGGGAGTTCTTTCTCCTCCTGTGTATCATTTAATTGATTTCTTTCTTTTTTTTTTTAATAGAGAAAAGAATTGGTTTTGGTTTTCTTTCTCTCAAGATCTGAGAAGCCTTTCTGGCTGGATTCAGAGGCTTAGCTCCCGGGCAGGTGTAAATCAACGTTATCCCACAGAAGCTGGCACCCGTCAGACAAGGGTATAGCTCATGGCATTTAATCTTGGTGAATCTGTACTCTGGAAAACTTGAAATTACGTCCTCCCCCACATAAACAGATCCTGGTAGGCACTGAACATGTTGAAAGAAGATAATTTTCAGATCACTATTTCCTTTCTCAGCATTGCTTCTCAGACATGAAACCTTTTTCACGGGTGACTGATATGTTAGGACTACCCGACCCACTGGCTACGCCAACAATTAATGACACAGATAACTTAAAAAGGAGATGAATTTCTTTTTGCTGGAGCTGTCATAAGCACTACAAGTGCCCAACAGCCTTCAGTATGCAGTGTAATGTCACCATTACTATGACAAAGTAGTTTAAAGCCCTCATAAATAGCCCATCAGAATCTTCCAGTGACCATTTGGCAGTGAAATAAACTGGCAGCATTGCTTGAAAAAGATTTTATATACATATATATATATGTGTATATGTGTGTGTGTGT
>NW_010175130.1:0-10092 GCF_000695765.1 Mesitornis unicolor
TACCACCATCTAGAACTACCTGAAAGGAGGTAGGGGTCAGTCTCTTCTGTTTGGTAGCTAGTGATAAGGCAAGGGGAAATGGCCTCAAGTTGCACCAGGGGAGGTTTAGGTGGGATTTTAGGAGGCATTTCTTTACTGAACTGGTTGTCAAGCACGGGAACAGGCTGCCCAGGGAGGTGGTAGAGTCACCATTCCTGGAGGTGTTTAAAAGACAAGTAGATGTCATGCTTAGGGACATGGTCTAGTGGTGGACTTGGTAGGGCTGGATCGATGGTTGGACTCGATGAACTTAAAGATCGTTTCCAACTGAAACCATTCTATACTATGTGTGCAAGAAGGGGTGTCAGGATGGTTTGCAAAAAAAAATATGGCTCCTAGGCTCTTATTTAAGGTGAGTGAGTAACTCACACATGATTCATGCCAGTAAAAGTCTCATAGCACCTCAGTCTGCTTCATGGGCGGGGTGTGTGCGTGTGTGCAACGTGAATATGCACATGACATGATGGCGGCTTACGTTGAATAAGTAAAGGTTTAAATATGGTCTATGCATATAAGTAAATTTCTAGATAACTCTCTTATTTCAAGGCTGAGAAGGATTTAAGGTTTGTAATTCTTGCCTCTAAGGCAAACTCCTAAGGCAGCATCTGAAGAAAAGTTTTTCACTGGCAGAATTTCCTTCATCTTTCACCTGCCAGCTTAAATTAGACCTTTTAATTTACCTGACCATGCTATTATAAATATCTATTTTATTAACTAGAGCATTATAATTCTACAGGTATTTCTAGGGAAGCTTATGTCATCTGAGCCTTGTTAAGCCTGACCAAGACTGACTGCTCTAAAACCCACTGTCACAGGTTTAATTCAATATTTCATCATGTATAATGATGAATATCTTTTTCACTCTTCAGAAAAAACTTTTTTTTTTTGCATATTTATGCATACTCCTATAAAAATATCACAAGTAATCTATCATACTGTCAGGAACTTTGTTGGTCCATAAAGCTGAATGATATCTCATACACACTGGGCATGGGTGTCCAGCCACTATATTTTTCTCAGTACGTCCCGCCTTAGCTGTGTATCTTAAAAGGAACCTGGAAGATTGACTGATCCAGAATATGTAATTTTCTCATGAAAGGGAACCTGTTTTTCTGTCGGTGTAGGAAAGGATGAATTCTTCCTTCTCAAAAGCAAATAGCCCTGTCAACCCAGCTGCCACACAGACACACACACACAGAATGGGGGTTTATCATCTGTCTTGTTATCCTCTCTCCGCAGGCCTCCTATCTTGATGGGATGGCTTGGGCAACGCACTGCAGACCAGTCTGCTGGTAAGTACACATCTACATCAGCTTTATGAATGCAACTCCATCTTTTCTCAGCCTTCCAGCCTCCTCCTCCTCAAGAACTAGCTCCTAGGAAGGATGAACTTGTCAGAGGATAGATTAACTCATTCATGAAGTCACACAGGTACAGCTGTGGTGATCTGATAATGGCTAATTAGGGATCGCCTGGCAGAAGAACGTAAGTCACTAAGGCTCAAGCAGGGGACGCCAGGGCTTGGTGGACATTTCAGCACTTCCAGCTGAGGCATGGTGCCCAGGATGGAGGTGGGAAAGTTCCACTTTCCTTGTGGAGGTCAGATTGCAATTGCCTCAGGGACAGAGCGTGGTGAAGCATCTCATTTACAAAGTTGTTTTGCTTTTATTAAACCATCTCCTCTTGTGCTTTCTTCTTTAAGTAAAAGCAGTAGTATGTTTAAGTGCACTATGGAAAGCATATACATCTGTGTGCTTCCTCACGTTTGTTGCAGACTGAAGAAACAAAGCTATAAACCATCCCACACTCAGGGGTGTTCTGGGCAGGAGGTACAAACCATGTAAAAAATAGAGAGCAACAACCAGGGACAGCACTGAGACTGCAACTGCCTTAAGGCAAGAGAGAGTCAAGCCTTGCCTGCAGCCAGGACCCTTGCCAGCCTCTTCCCAGGTGACCAACAAGCATTAGCAAAGTCTTTGTGAGGATCTTCCAGCAGGTAATTACTTGCTCTGTTTTATCACCTTAATCATATTTCCAAGCGAACAGTTAAAAACATTTTAAGTATATGCAGTCTGAGGAAAAGGGCTGGGATATTTTTTTTCCCCATTTCTTTTCTGAAGTGAGGAGGCAAGACAGGATTTCCCAGGGCAGACACGTGGGAGTACCAGGAATGCAGTCATCCTGCTCTTGCTCCTGCTTAGAGCTTATGGTGAGAGACAAGGCCAGTGGGTTGTCAGTGTCTCCTGGGACTGCCCACACAGCAGCTCAGTGTTTGATCTTAAGTGGTGGGCGTCCTCCTCTTCCTTTTCAGTGAATGAAGCCAGATGACTGCGACAACACAGAGGCAAAGGAATTGTCATTCCCATCCAAACACAGAGGCAAGAAAAGCCCTTTCTAGATGAATGAAAGACTGGGACAGTGGAGTCGGTTCCAGAAGGAGATACCACCATCTATGCATGCGACAGATAATTTCCTTGGACGACCAACAGATACATTTATAAACTCCCGTCTTTCACTCAAGTATATTCATATTCTACAGGAGAAGAAAAAAAAATTCCTTTATGCTTTCCGACAATGGTTCTTTGATTAATCATTTATATATGAAAAGTAGTGAAATAAATTATGAAAGGCAAACAACAACAAAAAATCACCTTTTGAAGATTTAATATTCCAAAGGCCTACTCTACACTAAAGCCAGCAACTTACAAAATGCCACTAAAGATCTCGCTAGTCCTCAGGGCAGAATAAAAGCCTTCAGCACTGGCAGCGTGTCTAGGTCAATTCTCACTCTCATTTCCATTTGGTCAGTTGTTCAGGGGAGAGTAAATCCTTAAGCAGATTGAGTATACAAAGTTTCAGAGAATGCTGTCAAGCCACAATATCTTTGTGTTCCAGGTTGTTTTAGATGCAGCTGTAATCCAGTGTGAACAGCAAGTACTTGTTTTGTACCCAAATGTGACAGAATTTCGGGTACACCTTTAGAAAGAGTAGGACTGCTATGTGCCCGTGTCCAGAAACCAAAATCCATCTGTAGTTCTGAGGTATTGCTAATGGCATAGCTGAAGTTATTCATAGTTTAGATTTACCAGAAATAGTTGGAACAAATTAATAATGAATTAGAACATTTCTTATCATGGCAGGAGTGAGAAGGAATAAATAGAATCATCCATATTTTCTTATTACAAAACAGTGTGCAGCCTATTACCAAACACTAATTTGGTGTTGCTTGTGCTGGAAAACTGTCAAAGGGTCCTTGGCTCCTGACAGCGCAGCTTAATTCAGTCTGACGGGAGCAAGGCTGCACAGACACAGGCTGAGGTGGGCAGGTGAGGACCATCCCAACAGGGGTGAGTCCCAGCTTGCCAGAACTGGGCACTGCTCAATAATTCCAATTAACTATGCTAAAGACAACAGAGACGGGTCACACAGAGACCAGTAAATATCAATCAGAACCACATATTACAATGAGGGAATAACAAAGTCTGTCTCATTAAGGAAAAGAGAAAAGACATTTGGTGGGACACAGAAGCCTGTCCTTGGTGGCTCGTGCACTGTGCAGCATGGCGTCTGCCTTGTGGGACTGCAGTCCATGCTGGCCACAGACAAAATTGTAAACCCTTCATGCAGTTTTGCTCCCCCTTTTGTGCATAGTGAGCAATGGGGAGAGGTTCCGCATCCCTTTGAGGCGCAGGAGGGCCCCTGCTTGGCCAGATGCACGGTTCCAGAAAGACATGGGGTGTGGGGTGAGACCAAGGAGCTGGGTTTGCTGGCCTCCAGGCTGGGAGCTGACTGGGCAGCAGTCACCAGGGCCACAAGCCAGGCACCAGAGCCAGGAGCCAGCCCATGCTTTTCGGCTGCTTTCATAACTGAGCTCACAGAAAGCTCCGCGACATTTGCATGGCAGCCATTCCCAACGAGGCTGTGGGTTCGATTTCTCCATCAGCAGCCCACACCAACAGCCACTTCTCTGCCTGTGTGAGACCAGGGGCGATTTTAGGACGCGATTGCCTTTCACTGCCGACTTCTGGGCTTCCTGGGCTCTGAAACATGCCATAACCCAACAGCATGAAATGAATATCTAACTGGAGACATGACCCATTGGGGATGTTCAAGGGCCAAAGCCTGTAATTCTAAGGCAGCATTACTGTTTTTAAACATTTTTATGCATTTAACTTCAATAAAGTACTTGGGTCTGCTTAGCCTAAAGGGAAATGGGTGATTCTCGGTTTTTATATTTAAAGATATCACAAAAAAATTATTGTGTGTGGCCTTATGGCCTGATCTCTCTCTAATGAAATGTATTCCTATAACAGCTGAGACAATTAATCACTTAAACAGAACTGGATTACAATCTCCATTACTTGAAAATCTTTAAAGTCAGGCTTGCTCTAAAAGATTCCAAGCTATCAAGCTGTTCTCTGCCCTGCTTTATTCAAAGGTCAGACTGAATGTTTGTAATGGCCTCTTGTAATGTCAAAAATCGGTCTCTGACCCTTGTAATGCCACAGGAAAGACTCTCTCTGATTTCAGACAGAACTGCACTAGATTTATTGACCTTTCTCATTAGGAATGAAGATTGTCTGCAAAAACTCCTATGTGATTTCATAAGTCCAGGTACATGTCTATCGAGCTCATTATGTAAATGTTGCTGCCTTTGGTCCTTTTTGAATTTTGCAGGATTTTACAGAGCTCAACACAATCAGAAGTCACTAGGGCATTGCAAGGCTGAATCACCTCTTTTGACCCACAAATCTGTGCTGAATCCCCAGAGATAACTGATTTGATAACAATATCTGCAAAATAATAATCTATGATACTCTGTAGATATGTTTAAAATCCTGACATTTTAATAAGGTATTTTTTATGGTAGTGAAATTCCCTTTCCTGGGGCTTTCTTGCTACCAAGTGCACGTATATTATTGACTTTGCATATGCAGTTTCAGAAAAAAAGGTAGTTAACTGCATGTAATTTGGGACGTTTTTCTGACATATTTTACTGTGCAGCAAAACTGTTTTCTTTGAAGTCTCAGCAACACTTGAGATTGTTCTAAAAATTATATATATTGGTTTTGTTTTAACTATCTGAAGTTAATGTTCTACCATTGGATAAAAGACTTTAGTTAGCTTCTCTGATCTAAAATGTGGGAGTGACAAGAATTTGCTCTGAAACACAATACAAGAGAAGTATGAGCAAGCAGTTATAGAAATAACATTATTTTATCATCTAATGGTAATAATTAAAGGTAGTTTTGCTTTGCAGTCTTGGTTTTGTTTTATTTTGTTTTTTGTTTTTAATAAGGACACCACAGGGAGATACCTTTATATGTTTCACTTACCACTTTGGGTAAAAAAAAATCACATTCAAAAGAAAGCCCTTTTCAAGAACATTATTTATTCAAATGTCTCTTCTTTGGAAAGAAAATAACTCTGTTTTTAATATATCTCCCGACCTTACCTCCTCAGATAAGTTTTGCCAGCTCTGTTCTGAGCCAGAGATAGCTTCTGTTGTCCTGTTCATTTCCACATATCCTCTGCTTCTTTCTTCCCATTCCTAATGTAGAGTATTTGCCAGAGTCTGAACTACAAGGTAAATACTGGAATATGGGTATAAAGTTCTCTTTATGAAAGGGACAAATATTTGTTCAGCATTGAGAAAATTATGCTAAAAACTTCACATTATAGATCTGGAAAAACACCTTTTTTTCTAAATGAAAGACAAGCTGCATGTGATCTGCTGATGATATCCCCATAGTTACTGCGAGTTCTTCATATTTATTAAATATGATACAATTATGTGATAACTTCCATCTGAAAGCATTACTACTAATATCACAATGCTTTTATAGGCATATATTTATTAAGATATTACATTTCTTTTACTCAGTACATTATGAAATACAGCAAATTCAGTGACTTCCCTGGGAGCATATAGTTGAAAAACAGAATAGCTCTAAAATAAATACCTGCTCCCATCAATGTCAAAGGCAAAGACCCAAATTACTTTAGCGAGGTCAGATGATCTCTTTTGGTAATCTAACCCAAATATTTTGCCTGTGTAGAGGTTTACTACTCAGGAGTAACACCTCCTGTCGTCCAAACACTCAGTGCTGTTTATCTATAAATTAAGTATCTGCTTATGAGTTCTGTCATGGATTCAGAAGAGCATTTAGTCTCCATGAATAGTGATTTTAGCTGAAGAAATTCCTGTCTCACCTCCCGGAATAGTAGTCATCGGGTGATGATCTTCATTAGTGAATGTAGAAATCAGCATCACTTAAATAATAAAAATATACCTGCAAAAAATAAAATGTACAGTGAATTACATGAAACACTAGAGAATTCCTGTAGTTGTTGTTAGTTTGAAGATGATTAATAACTTTGAACTAAACTAAAAATAATTAAAGCCACATTACTCATCCTCAGAGAACAAGATAATCAAAGGAGACTTTTCAACTGAGGAAAAGTTGCCCTTCAAGATAAGTCTTTCCCCATCTTCCAGTGTTGATTAGTGAACAATACTGCTAGTCATTACACTCAGAATAGTTGGTGTCCTTCCTTGATTTTCACAGAGCAAAAAGAGACAGTAGGGAGAGCTGAATCACAAGTTTTTACCTTATTTTTTCTTAATGAACAATAGTGTGCACTGCTGTTCTGGAACACGGCACCAGGTAATGTAAGCACAGTCACTGATGACAAAAGTTCCCAAGTGTTGTGGTTTAACCTGGCAAACACCAAACACCACAAAAATATGCTCACTCGGTCACCCCCTTCTGATGGGACAGGGTAGAGAATTGGCAGAGTAAAAGTAAAAGAACTCATCAGTTAAGACAAAGACTATTTAATAACTAAAACAACCCAAACTTAAATAATAATAAAGCCAATTAGCTGTACAAGAATAGGGACAGCAGAAATAAAACAATTAAAAGTTATACTCAGCTCACAAACAGCAGCTGTTGGCTGTATGCCAGCAACAATATGATGGGAAGGGTGAACCTCAGGAACAAATACGAGCTGCCATCACAAAGGGAGAGGTTCGAAGGGGCCGAAAAAGAAACAGGAAAGGGAATGTGAAGGTGGTGTGAAGGGGATGCAAAGGGAATGTGGAGGGGTCATACCCTGCAAGCTCCCCAGTTTATTGTGAATGCGATGTTTATGGGATAGAATACATCTTTATTCGTCAATTTGGATAAGATCCCAATTATCTGTCCTGGGTCCCCTATCCCAGAGAGTCCCTGGGCTCTTTCTTCCCCACCTTTTCTCTTGTGCAGAGAGAGAAAACAAACAAACAAACAAACAAACAACAAAAACCTAAAAGAAACTGTAACCACAGGTGCAGGCAGAACTTTGAGAAAACATAAAATATCTGCCAGAGAAATGAAAACAATAAGCTTATCAGCTTAGATAAGGAAAACAGTTTCATCCTGGCCAAAGCTCTAGATTATGTTAATTCAAGCTCAAAGAATGCTTTCTTAAAAATCCAGCTCTGGCTGAAGCATTAAAAGGGCTTCTACAATTCAGTCCTAGAAAAACCAAGACACTGAGCATTGATCCACAGACATGTCCACTGTCCAATGATTCCTTTTATTTTCAAAGTCTGCATTTGGTTTAAGTAGTTAAACCTATAGTAAATACTTTCTGAGGATCATTCCTCCCCATGGCTATAGATGCCACAGGATGGGAGACAAATCACCCCAGAATGCATGATTCACGGTTATAAAATCTAGGAATGGTTAACTGGGAACAGTGCTGCAAAACATCAAATCCTTGTGGTATTCTGTGCTGTGCTACATTAGTCTTAAGCCTAAATGAGCCTGCAACAAAAGGGAAGCTCATTTTGAAGAAGAAAATAGCTTCTCTGCTCCAGTTAGGTGATATAAAACTGAAAGGTCACAGAGATATTAAACTCAGATTTTTTGAACTAGTAAGAAATTGAGAAGAGGTGAGGGAATTGTGGGGTTTTGTGGATTTTCATATGTTTTTGTGGAAGTAGCAAAGTGGAGTGAAGTCAGGTATGGCTCTTTAATTCCCCAGAGATCTGTGAGCAAAGCACTTACAGTTGATTTAACTCACTGCTACTGCCTTACTTGTGCTGAGCATTGCATAGCTGCAACTCCCTGTGAACTATTAACACATCGCTAATATCCTTACATGACCTGGACTCCTGTTTAGAAGTGCAGCAAGTTTTAAATATGCAAATACAACAAACAGGAGTGCTGAATGCTTGCCTTCCTCAGGTCTGGCTGCTAATGGCACCTGCATAGTACCAGGTATTGGAACTGTTTATTTCACATTATCCTACACCTTCAGATTATCTTCAAAGTGAAATGTTAAGGCAAGGGTAAGAGAAAAACTTTCTGGTGGTAAGGGCTTTGCACTTCTCCTCCAAGGGGACCAGCAGAAGCTGCACCTCCAGTGGAAACTTCTAAACATCACTTGTACAAAGCACTGAAAGGATGTTATAAGGAAGATCATGGCTGTGAATGAAGCAGTACTGCACAGAGAGCAGTAAAGTTCATATAAAAGTATTTCAAAGAAGCCCTGTGAAGCACTCTTTATTAATTCAGATTCCTTCTCTTTCTGTCACATCCTCGTCATTCAATTTTGCTTTGGCAAAAGCTTCAGCAGTACAAGATGCATCCATCCATCCTGTCCTGTCCACCCCCAGACAGTCATAACCTGCTAAATGTCACAGATGCATCATATGCAACAGAGGTATCACAAATATTCCAAGGAGCAGCTTATCTGTGCGAGTAAAAACCATTTTTATTCCCACCATAGCATCACCAAGGCGAGGGTGCAGAAGACTGTGGCAGCTTTCTGTGTCAGTGATTTTTTCTCATTTTGCTGACTGTTGGAGCTCTTATGGATTAGGTTGAGAGCAGCGATATTAGAAGAGCTGAACTGGGAATATCTCCTGCTTTTTTGGGTTCTCACACCCCCCACTGCGTAAGACCTGTTGCAGCCACATGACCGCTGTGGGCACAGGGTACGCCCACACCAGCAGATGCTGGGGCTCTGGCTACCTTAACCAAGAGTTTGATGCTTTTACTGTGTTTGTGAGGCATCTTCAGATGCTACTGACCCCATAAGACAGAAAGTGGGGGCCTTCCCATAAGGCATCTGAGTGACAACAGGAAATGAGGTTTTGTGCAGGAGTAGGCATATGATCAGGCTGGTCTTTATTTAACCAGACTGAGAAACAGCAGTACACAGCAATCCTTAGAGTCCCCATAAACAGCTCTGCAGGCTGGGGGAGATCAGCACACAGTGGGAGTACGTGCCCAGATGCTACTTTATGGCAGATATTTTGCAGAGGAAGCACAGAACTGTTGTGCTACCTTGTGGTTGCTAGATTTCAGCTGGCACAGGGGGAAGCCACCCCTCCTTCTGCTCTGTACACGTGCTCTTAGAATAAAAGCACTTTGCTTCCTGCAAGCCATGTCAATCTATCAATTTTGGGCAGGTGTGAGCCCTCACCCACAGTATCTTCTTCAGGCACATCAAGGGTCCTGAGTAATCCTGAGGAGCACTGGGAAGAAGCAAACGGGTGCCCAAGGTGAGCAAGGGTAGGCACGAATGCTGATCCCTTTGGCTCTGCCTGCGAACCACATGGAAAATCACCTCCTGATTTGGGTACATGATGTTCTAAGAGAGCTCCATGGCCAGCCATGGTGAGAAAAACATTTTCTTGTTCTCTCCCAGTGCATTATGAAAACCCACTAAAAGGAGCTTTTCGCACCACAAAACCTTTTAAAAGGATTCTGTCAACTCAAAAGCAACATTGCCAGCAGTTGCCATTAGAAGTACTTGAATCTTCAAACTCTGAAAGACACTTTTTAATTTTTTTAATTTTACTTCTTTTTTAAATTTTCCAGACTTGGTCTACTCTCAGGCTTCAGAGGAATGTTTTCTGTAATTGCATGAGTAAGAAAGTGTAATCATGAGCTTAATTCCCATAACAATTTTTAACACAATTTGTAAACATATTCTTCACAAAATGGATACTCAAATACATGGAACTTTGCCTCAGTAATAATATAAAATTGCTGTAGG